>NW_028248789.1:0-118798 GCF_964263255.1 Lissotriton vulgaris | reverse complement strand
GACTGAGACCCCTCCGCAAACCTGGAAAAGGTGCTTCTGCCCCTTGGTTTACGGAAGCATTGGCGGCCTCTCGGCGCCAATGCAAGGTAGCGGAAAGAGCATGGCGTGCAAATTACGACGCGACGGCGAAACTCACCTACAGGTCTGTGGCGAAAGCTTATCATCGGAACATCCTCGCGGAGAAGAAGGCTTATTTCGCGAGAAAAATTGAAGCTGCCTCCAATTCCTGTAAGGAACTTTTCGCCGTTGTGCGGGAGTTTACAACGTCTCGCGCAGTACCAACCCAGACTCCCCCTCCTGCGCCTTGGGTCAGGGCGATTGCGGATTTCTTCACCTCTAAGATCCAGCGGATCCAGGACTCCTTCCTTGTGCTGGAGCCTGAGATACCGAGTCGGGTGGAGAATACCGCTGCTACCCGACTTAACGCAGGTGTGGCCTTGGCAGCTTTCCCTCCTCTCTCGCTGACCGCTTCATTTGATCTGATGGCTGGCCTTAAATCAGGTTCCCCTCGGGATGCCTGTCCGGCAAAATTTTTGGCTAAAATGGCAGCTGTCATTAATCCCCTCGTGAACCCCCTGTTGAATTGTTCTCTTGCACAGGGTGTGGTGCCCCAGGCCTGGAAGCAGGCCATGATCATTCCCCTGCTTAAAAAGCCTGGCCTGGATGTGGAGGTGCTGGCGAATTATAGACCTATTTCGCTCCTGCCGGCTTTTGCGAAGGTCATTGAAAAGCATGTCCATAAGGTGCTTGCCGATTACCTGGAGTCACATGACCTACTGCACCCGACCCAGTCGGGTTTCCGCACCAATCTTAGCACCGAAACAGCCCTCCTGGAAGTCTCGGAGGCAATTAAGGAGGTGCTGGATTCGGGTGGGAGAGCGATGCTGGTGATGCTAGATCTGTCGGCGGCCTTCGACACCGTCCCTCATGAGGGTCTTCTTGCAAGACTCTCTGAGGTTGGTCTCCGAGGGACGGTGCTCCAGTGGTTTCGATCTTTCCTGGCAGGTCGTCGACAAACGGTCTGGGCTTCTGCTTGCTCCGCCGAGATGTCGCCATTGGGTGTCGGAGTTCCTCAGGGCTCTGTCCTGAGTCCAACTCTATTCAACATCTTCATGACCCCTTTGGCGGCATTGGCGGAGTCTTTCGGGGCCCAGATCGTTTCTTATGCCGATGACACCCAGCTCCTCTTCACCTGTGAGAGGGGTGCGGACTTCGATGGAGGGAGGATCCAGGGTTGCCTTGAGGCTGTGTTTCAATGGTTCCATCACAACAGCCTCAAGTGCAACTCGGATAAATCCGAGGTTCTCTTTTTTGGGTGCAGTTCGGATCCGGACTGGAAAGTGTGGTGGCCTGAGAACATGTTTCCACTAGCAAGTTCGTCCCAGGTGGCTAAAAACCTTGGGATTAAGATCGATAATGGCCTCACACTACGTTCTCAGGTAATCGGTCTCACGGGTACCTGTTTTGGCCTACTCCGGATGCTACGCAAGTTCCTTCCCCTGCTATCGGAGGAACATAGGAAGATCACGGTGCAGGCGATTATAGGCTCGAGAATAGACTATTCCAACGTCCTGTATCTCGGCTTGCCAGAGTATCTGCTCCAACGGTTACAGGTGGTCCAGAATTCGGCAGCACGGGCCATCTTTGGACTATCGCGCCGTGCCAGAGCCTCGGGTCTTTTGGAGGCTCTGCACTGGCTCCCTGTCCGGAAGCGGATAATTTTTAAAACTCTTACTCTGGCGCACAAAGCCTTGCACGCCTCCGGAGCAAAATACCTGCAGAAGAGGCTGGCCTTTTATTTTCCTGCCAGGTCGCTTAGGTCTGAAGCCCTGTTTCTTGCGGCGGTTCCTCGTGTGAAGAGAGCCCGCATCGGAGGCCGCTCTTTTAAACTACTAGCGCCGCAGCTATGGAATAAACTGCCTGTGTCCCTGCGTAGCATTCCTAATTTGTTGGCCTTTCGGAAAGGGCTTAAAACTTGGCTCTTTTCCTCTTAGTTCGGTCTCTTTTTAGGTTTCTTCTATTTCTGTTTTTATTTGACCTGTTGTGTTATGAGATTAGTGTGCAATCCAAAGCGTCGGGACACTCTTCTGAGTAGCCGTACGCTATACAAAACCCCTGCATAACATAACATAACAGTAGACTTGAAAGAGGAGAAATCACACCCCGGCCGGTGTACCGGACTACAATGTCGATCAGGATTGATGAACATCCATGCAATAAAGCATTATTGATGTCAAAAAAACAAAATATAGTATTGTGAACCCGAAAATGATAAGACCAAAGCCCGATAAAGGATAAGAAGGACAACAGTCACAAATGGAAAACTGGTGTCAGTCTGAGTCAACAATTGGAAATAGACAAGTCGCAGGGTATCGGTGAACTGAAGCGATGCCCCAAAGTATCTAGAGGCTGTGATTAAGCAAAGAGGTCCGCATAGTAACGTGACCAATCTCTATTCCTGGCAATATCCACAAAATTAATCCAAGTTTGGAACTCAGACCTCTCTGTTGCGGATTGGTGAATGTTAGGTGACTAGGAAAACATGCCATGCACATTATGATCTACTTCTGAATCTTAATCTAGATGGCCTTTTTGTCACGGAAACATGGCTAAAAGAATGGTCTACCCCTAATATTCTTCAGTCTCTCCCCCCAGGTTATACCATGTCTAGAAGAGACAGACCTGTAAGGAGGGGGGCGGGCTAGCAATTATTAACAAGGACTCCATAAAATGCTTAACATTTGATATCCCGGAAATTAAGGGAGCTGAAAGTCTGGGCTTTTGCTTCCAGTGGAATATTGTAGGACTGAGTTGTCATTTCGGGGGAAAAAAGCTGATATTTCTTGCTTTAGTTCCTCTTTAAAAATGGGATCTAGCAGCGTCTGCGGGGCGAGGCGCCAGGAGATCTAAGGTGAGTCTTCATGAGGCAGCGCAAGGGTGAAGAGGACAGGTGAGTGATTGGAGTATGTGCACGAGAGGTGAAATGCGTGTGACATCCAGGTTGCTAGCCTTTTAGTAAGCAGCCATTCATCTATGCGCGACCAGGAGGAGTGGGTAGTGGAGAAGTAGGAGCCCTCCCGAGCTGCTGTTGAGGGTGTAGTGCACTTTAGAGTAATGATGAGGTTGTGGGTGTGATCTGTCCATTCTCGGATTTAAGGTGACATTAAAATCTCCCCCCCATATCAGGTGCATTGATTCAATGTTGAGTAGTTTGCCCCAGAGGACCCAGAAGAAGTCTGGGTCATCAGTGTTAGGCCCATAGCAAGAGACAAGGGTTATAGATTGGGCTCCCAAAGCACACTGTACCGTCCTTGTGGGTCTCCATACGATCCAATGGGGGTGTAGGGGATCGTACGTTTCACTAGGATAAACGTACCACAGGCAGATGAGGAGTAGGATAAGAAGCATCTGCAGACCGCCCATCGGGATGCAAATGTGGTGGGTGTGGGGGTTTGGAGGTAAAATGCATTTCCTGGAGCATAGCGCAGATAGGACAGAATATGTTGACGTTTAAGGGGGTGGCCCAGGCTGCGCACATTCCATTTCAGGAAATTATATTTGGGGGGACTAGGTCGGGACTTCATAGCAGTTGCGTTGAGTGATAATTGTGGAGAATGAGTGTTGTGTATTCGGAAAACTCAGCAAAGGCATACAGGTGCAGATTAGTGCAATAAAAAGTGGCGTAAAACATTCCTAGTGTCCTCCCTCTCCCACAGCAGCAGCCCAAACCTGCAGTGATATGCCCCTCCTCCTCCCCCAAAGTCCCCAGGCACCACATTCCCAACAGGGGATAGTGGGATCAACATAATAACCATTTCGAAATAAGTCAGTGTAGTGTTCTCCTGAGTGGGTAGCAAAAAGAGGGCACCCATTAACCTCTTGCATCGACAAGGGTGCTCACGTGGTATAGATGGTGCTCATCTCCAGTCCATAGTGGATGGGGCCACCAGCAGCAGATAATGGGGTGTGCAGGCCGTAAGTTAGTATGAAGGAGAACAGGGGAAGAGCTTGCTGTCTCGGATTGTGTCTCGTAAAGGTGGTCAATACGCGCCTTCATAGTGTCCATTTTTGTTTCTACGGAGGTTAGGCTAGATTGTATGGCAAGAAGGAGGGCCTTCAGATCATCTGTGGATGTGGGTTGCTCAGAGGCAGCGGATTGTTCGCCCTCCATTTCTACCTGAGAGCGTGTAGTCTTCCGGGCTTCAAAGTTCAGCTTGGGCTGTTTAGCATCAGTGCGGCCCATAGTGAGGTGTTAGCTTTGCAAGGGGGCAAGAGGCGTCTGATCAGGTTAGAGCCGTGAATTTTTCAAGAAAGAAGGGCATTGGTTGACTTGCGCCATGTCCTCCACAGCCCCAGTCGCGTGGAGATCGAGCGGGTCCGCAGCCCCCGAGTTTTGGGGGAGTCAGGCCACCTCACTCCTTACTCTTATCTTGAGACAGGCACAGTTGGACAGGATGGTGGAGAGGGGGCGCTAAATGGTACTAGCGGAGTGGCTGGCAGGCGGGGAACTGTCTTGTAAGATGGGCGTCAGCTAGGTAGCATGTGATGTTGTTGACAAATAATTCCTCCACTGACCCGCAGAAAACCAGCAGCTGCCACAGGCAGCGGCTGTCAGGGTTCACACTAAGTAGTATACTTGATCGGTGAGTTGCACCATGGGAGACGGTCTGAAGGATGGTTAGGGCGCTCCAGGCAGCCACCCCAGTCAGCAGATGTCCGGTAGAAACAGCAGGGGAGCGCGCAGGCCAGTAGCGGCCTAGTACGAGCAGCCTGCGCATGGGGAATCCAGCAGATCACACTGTTCTCAATGGGGAGTAGTGGAAGGGTGCGAGCGGTAGGCATGGGCAGAAAGCAGCCGCAGCGGACTCCCCAGCGTTATGAAGGCAGAGCGTCACTTCTTCAGTGCGGGCAGCTTAGCAGCTCAGGAAGGTTCTCTGCACATTGCGGACCCCTCAAGGTCCAGGCAGGGCCGCGCCAGTCACAGGAGAAAGCGCGCACCCCCAGGGCCCGCAGAAGCAACAGAGCCCACTGTGTCCTTCACCACCAGTTGATTAATGTTTGGGATCCTCGGGTCAAGAAGATGCTGCGACGTCAAACACAAACAAAAAAGCAGCGCAAAATACTGCTTTGCATTACTTTGTATCATGAGGGCGGTACATGAGTGGTACAAGGGCGTTCCCATGCAACCACTAATGCTTTTTGAGAATGAACCCTATCTACTAACATTGGAAGACAGGTTTTAGCACCAAAAATGAACGCCACAAAAAAACAGACGTTAAAAGAACACATTTTGCCCTTCTCCTTGCTTTTCTATCTTCGCAGTGTGCACAGTGCAGCACATATACAAAGTAGGAAAAGCTTTGAAGTACGCCTACACATAGTATTTTGCACTGGAAAGTTACTCTTCCAGTAAAAAACCTATTGTAGACTCAAGCACGCACCGTAGCACTATGGCGGAAAGTTGTATGTCTGGTGCACGGCAGCTGAAATCAGCACTGCGGCTATGGAGAGGGGAGGAGAGTGTCCTATATCTGTGAATATAGCGCTCTCCTGCTCTCTCGCTGCCAGACAATGCAGCGCAGCCTCTTTGGGTACTGCGCTGCATTGCCTGACAGCAACGAGAATCTGGGCCTAATTGTCTTAAATAAAGGCCCACATGGCTGCTCGTCATCAGAACACCTATCCATAATATGGCCTCATATTCCATATTCTATCTTGGAAATTTGGTGAGAAAAAATAGGGGCTAAATCAGAAAGGTATTAATGAATACGTGAACTAGTGAAAACAAAAATACAGAGGGAGTTAGAGGATAAGAACTTGGGCCGCCCTCCAAAAATGCTTCATACCACAGAAAAAAGACACCCACCCAACCTAATTTATTGCGAAAGTTTAGTTTGTGCTCTGGAGGAAACACAAAGGGTTACCCCTTGGTGGCATGCTTCATCATAGAGTCCTTACCATTCAGCTGCGGAACGGGGCGTGCTGCAACAAAACGAACTATGCGGGAACACTTGTTGTTGACTACAGGAAACAAGATAGCCTGTGAGGGAGGAGTGGTGAAAGGAAAGGGAACTTTAAAAATACCTGGCTAGTAGGTAATGACTATTTTATTCCGACCCCTAGTCGGTATGGTTAAAAAAGGGAAAATATTAGGATATAGGGAAATCATTTTTCTATCTCCTAATGGTCGACATTGTTCTAGCCTAACCCTCTCGGCTATTCTCCAGGACCTAGTGTGTTTGGTTGTGTAATGCTCGGTTGTACTCCTGCTGTTGTATACTAACCACAACATTCAAAGTTTCCTTCTCATTAGGCAGGTGCAACATACTTAATACCACCTGTGATTTGGTTGCACTTTATGGTTTTGGTAAAATATAAAAGGGAAAAAGAGATTTAAACTTTCCTGATTCAGGTTCACAGCTATTAATAAACAGCCCCAATTTCTTTTCCACCCTGTGCATTCCGTGTGCACCATCAGGGTGAAACCATAACATATTTGGACTTAGTTTTTACAAACTAGTGTCTATCAGTTGCACATCTATTGAGCTCCCAAATGAGAGAAGCAAGTGATAAAAACATTTATTTAAGTTTTGTTACACACTATGGGGCAGATTTACAATAACTGGAGCATCCCCAGGGATGCGCCAGTTATTGTGCGCCACAGCTCCGCCACCCATGGTGCGCCGCATTTACAATGCGGTGCACCATGGGGCAAAAACGGCACAGATGTGTGACGCATCTGTGCTGTAAAGGTGACGCATTGCTGGAGTTGCGTCACAAGCGCGACGCAGCTCCAGCAAGGCTCGGGGGTGTACTATCTGTCCAATGCTGCGTCAAGCCTTACTCCTGCTTCAAGCAGGCACAGGGTTTTGACGCAGCATTGGCCTAAAAGTGACTGAGTGAAATCTTGTAGATTTCACTCAGCCACCTTTGCGAGGCGCACCTGCCCCGGAACGCCCACCCTGCGCCGGACGCCCACATGTGGCACAGGGCTTTACAACGTGACGCATCTGCCTAGATGCGTCATGTTGTAAATAGGTCGCAGGGATGCGCCACATTTACCCCGCCGTTGCGTGACGCAAACATGGTGCAAGTCCAACATAAATCTGCCCCATAATATTCATAACACTTGTATACACAGACAGAGACAAACACACACCACGTACATGTATCATGTTGAGCTATCGCTTCATTGTTCATCCTGCAGAAAGTGGAGTCTGTAGTCACACACTGTTGAAGAAAGCATGCTCAGATTTATCTACAGTGTAGCGAAGTGCTGGATAAAGATGAATACAGAGTTCATACAGTACCGAAGCGTGGGGTACTTCAAACACCCTTCTTTAATGGTTGCTAATTAAATGGGCCGCCAGTGGGCTCTTACCTCGTCAAGAATTCACTTTACTTCTCACCCCTACTTGGGAGCCACATCTTGCCAGATCCGGGACTCCTGTCGATTAAATGAGAGCAAGGAGGTGCGCACGTTGCCTCCTCGTTGGGAAAAGACTAGACTATTGCAGAAATACAGGGTGGTCATGAAATGAAGCCGTTCAGTTTCCATAAGGGTACTTGGCAAAATGTACTGACAGCATAATTTCAGGGCATAGTCTATGTTTTCAAAATAGGGTATGACTATTTAAAAGTCCATAATAATGAGAATTACGGAAAAATAAATAGAATGAGGTATCGGCTGTGTTCTGATATGCATACCCTTCTATTGGTCCTATTTATACCACTTATGGGGGGTTTATAGAGAAGGAACACATTTTGCTGTTCCTAAAGTGACACCATCACGGGGCAGTTCTTTGACCATGTGTTGATATCCACAAACCTGTTTACACTATTGTGTTGAGTTTGTAGTGGACGTTTTGCTGTGCCTAAAGTGACACCTGAGGGCACTTCTTTGATCATGTCTTGATATCCAGATCAGCATGTGTTTTTTGATTTGCACCATTATGGGGGTTTATAGAGAAGGAATATACTTCTGATATTCCTTATTTGTGTACCTGCTGATACCAATATGGGGAACCCCGTATTTCTCAATATGGAGGATCCTTTCATATAGGTCCAAAACCCTTAGCTAGGCACCTTTGTAACTACTGTCGGTTTAGTCTTGCCAAATGCCATATTCAACTATTTATTATCAGAGTAATTAGTAATATGTGTGGTGATTCTATGAGATCCACTACTCTGTAAAAAAGAGGTAAAAAAAATTGAAATTCACTGAAAAAAACATAGGTTTCACACATGTTATAGTTAGCTGGACATTTCACTCAAACAAAACCATTGAAATTCCCCTGTTATAGTTAGTTCAGCTAACTATAACTCGACCATGTCATGAGTGATGTAATATGTGACGTCATCAGCAGTGCATTGCGGGAGCGCAAGTTATGGTTAGCTGAACTAACTATAACAGGGGAATTTCAATGTTTTTGTATGAGTGAAAAGTCTAGCTAACTATAACATGTGTGAAACCTATGGTTTTTTCAGTGAATTTCTAAGGTTTTTTAAATGCTAATTCCTAACTGTAACGTGGCTGAAACCTATGGTTTTTTTAAATAGATTTCAAAGGTTTTGTGAATGATAATTTTTAAATGTATTGTTATTTTTGTTATACTAATTTACTACATTGTTTTAAAGTATTTATTTTTAGATATTTTATTTTTTAAATAACATTACATATTTTTAATATAAATTGAAAAAAAAGTTTTTTAAAAATATTGAAATTGTAATATATTTTTTTTTTTTTTTTTTTTTTTAATGTATTTCTATTTTATATAGCAGGCAATGATATCCTATGGAAGGAAGTTCAAGATACTGGTAAGTTCAGTTACATTTACTTCTCAGGAATAGTAGTGAGCTCAAAGATGCAGCACTGAGGTCTCTCCAGATAACACGTGAGTAAATCGAAATTCATAGTTCGGCTGATTTTTTAGGAATTTTTTAAAGTTACAAAACGCCACACTTAGAAGTATTTCCAAGTGAAACCAGTCAATGTTACCCTATGGAAGGAAATTCAACTACGATTAGAATTACTTTTCGGGTTCAGTAGTGGGATGAAAGATGCAGCACTGAGGTCTCTCCTGATAACAGGTGAGTAAATCGGAATTCGTAGTTCGGCTGATTTTAGAGGAATATTTTGCTCAAAAGTGAAGGAAGGGGGTGGGCCTGAGGTGACATGTGTGCAAACACGCCCTGTGGCGCATTTTACTTTGGGGAATTAATTCCTCTTCAATCCTGAGGTCCCCAGTGAGTCAACTAGCCCACCAGGTACCTCCAGTATGCGCCAGGGAGCTGCGTTGCAGAGAGGTGTTCAAAGGACACTCCCCTTTTTACAACACTCTGCAACGCAGCTCCGTGGCGCTTACTGGAGGTACCTGCTGGACTAGTTGGCCCATAGGGGACCTCTGGATTGAAGAGGAATTAATTCCCCAACTTAAAACGCGCCACAGGGCATGTTTGCACACATATGACCTCAAGCACTGCCCCCTACCTTCACCACTGTGCAAACACACCCCGTAGCACGTTCTAAATTGGGGTATTAAGTCCCCTTGCATACTGGGGGGCCATGGGGGCCAACTAGCCCACCAGGAACCTCCAGAATTTGCCAGGGGGCTGCGTTGCAGAGAGGTGTAAAAAAGGGGCATGGCCCCATTACACCTATCTGCAATGCAGCCCCCTGGCATGTTTGCAGAGGGGGAACTAATTTCCCTTGCATACTGGGGGTCCCTGGGGGCCAACTAGCGCACCAGGAACCACCAGTATGCGCCAGGGGGCAGCGTTGCAGAGAGGTGTAATGAGGTCATGCCCCTTTTTACAACTCTCTGCAACGCAGCCCCCTGGCACATTTGCAGAAGAGTAACTAATTCCCCTTGCATCTTGGGGGTCCCTGGGGGCCAACTAGCCCACCAGCAACATCCATTATGCGCCAGGGAGAGAGGTATAATGAGGCCACGCCCCTTTTCACAACACTCTGCAATGCTGCTCCGTGGTGCTTACTGGAGGTACCTGGTGGGCTAGTTGGGCCCCAGGGACCCCCAGTATTCAAGGGGAATTACTTCCCCCCCTGCAAACGCACCAGGGAGCGCGTTTGCAGAGTGGTGCAGGGAGGGGGCTCTGCAAACACGCCCCCTGGCACGTTTGCAGAGGGGGAACTAATTCCCCTTGAATACTGGGGGTCCGCGGGGGCCAACTAGCCCACCAGGATCCTCCAGTACGCGCCAGGGGGCTGCGTTTCAGAGAGTTGTAAAAAGGGGCTTGGCCTCTGTACACGTCTCTGCAAGGCAGCCCCCTGGCACATACTGGAGGTTACCCACCCCCTAGGCCTGCTCAGGGGGTCCCATTTAAAAAAAAATCCTGGGACACACGTAGGGTACGCGTACCCTGCCGATCCCCAAAAAACATTAAGGCACCACTCTGCAAACGCGCACCTGGCGTGTTTGCAGAGGGGGAAATAATTTCCCTTGAATACTGAGGGTCCGTGGGGGCCGAGTAGCCCACCAGGTGCCTCCAGTATGCGCCAGGGGGTTGCCTTGCAGGGACGTGTAAAGAGGTCACGCCTCTTTTTACACCTCTCTGCAACGAATCCCCCTGGTGCATACTGGAGGTTCCTGGTGGGCTAGCTGGCCCCCAGGTCCCTCCAGTATTCAAAGGGAATAAGTTACCCCTCTGCAAACGCGCCAGGGGGCTGCCTTGCAGAGATGTGTAAAGAGGCCATGCCCCTTTTTACACCTCTCTGCAACGCTGCCCCCTTGTGCTTACTGGAGGTTCCTGGTGGGCTAGTTGGCCCCCAGGTACCTCCAGTATTCAAGGGGAATTAGTTCCCCCTCTGCAAACGTGCCGAGGGCTGCCTTGCAGAGACGTGTAAAGAGGCCACACCTCTTTTTACACCTCTCTGCAACTCAGCCCCCTGGCCATACTGGAGGTTCCTGGTAAGCTAGTTGGCCCCCCAAGGACCCCCAGTATTCAAGTGGAATTAGTTCCCCCTCTGCAAACGCGCCAGGGGACTGCCTTGCAGAGATGTGTAAACAGGTCATGCCCCTTTTTACACCTCTCTGCAACTCAGCCCCCTGGCGCATACTGGAAGTTCCTGACCCCTAGGCCTGCTCAGGGTGTTCCACAAAGGACCCCCAAGATCCCCCCATGATTATATCCCTCCAAAAAATAATAATGTGCCCTTGGGGGTCCTTGTGGGACCCCCCTGAACAGGCATAGGTGGTCAGGGTGTTTCTACCCTGCCCCCTTTGCATGTTTTGCACAATTGTTTCACTGCTTCTTATGCCTCGGTTCTACCGAGGCACAAGAGGGCTGCCAACACTTCCTGGTTTTGAGTGTTGAGAGACAGTTGATAGCCAATCAGCAGGCAGCTCGTGCTCGTAATTGTACATTTTACAGTACGCTTACCGTTCGCGTACGGTACTTCGTCTATAGAATATATCTCTGATTTTACTTTTGATTTTCCCAGGAACTACTGAACGGATATACACCATTTAACAAAAAGGGTAATCTGCGAACTGAACTCTACCTTTTTGCCAAATTTGGTGTAATTCCGTTCAGCCATTCGGGCTGTAGTCCTGGCTAAAGGTCCCATGGAAAATTGCATGGGGAAAACACGTTTTGTAACACCCGTTTTTTCTCAGCCCCCACTTCACGAATCAGGGAAGAAGCATAGTGGAGCAGGCCATCTTCTTGGAGAATTTCACAAAGATTCGTCAACCGGCGCCAAAGTTATTCCAAATAGAATGTTGCAGATTTCCTATGATAACTAGGTCCTAACTATAACTACCTCCTGGCGACCACCAGTAGGTAATATATAAATATATATATATATATATATATATATATATATATATATATATATATATATACAAATACAACCCCTGTTTATACGCTCTAAAAGGGTTGATACAGAGTACCTATTTATGTCTCCCTGTTGAACTGATGAGTCATTTGGGATAGGGGTGACCTGTGGGTCATCGTACAAAATTGCCCCATGGGATATTATTGTTTAAACCTTCAATATGTCTTTTGAGTTTAAAAACACCCACCGTTGCTCTTTTTCAAACAATTTGGTCTCAACTGCATCCTGACGCTCCATGGATTCCAGAATGACCCATTTGAAAACCTGGACTGTGTTCTTTTTTCAATATAGTGTACTGTCATTTTTGTGACAGCATGTTCACAGCGTAGATTGCTGCTATGCTCGCAAATCATGGTTTTTACCTTTCTTGTTGTCATCACAATATAATTGAGATCACAGGAACATGTAATCATGTACGCTATTATTTCAGTGTTGCAATTTGCAAATTTTTTCAGCTGTCAGGACATTCTGTTGCTAAATGTCAGTGTCTTGGTTGTTTTTGTCAAATGGCAGAAACTGCGGTTGCCACAGCGATAGTGACCCAGGTCCGGTGCCAGAGTTCCTTGTGTGGTCAATACTAGTATGTCTTTGAAGTTTTTGCCTTTCCTGTGAGAGAACATTGGGCGCGGTATTGACAGGGAGACAGTGTTTAGAATTTGCAAATGCTTGTAGATGATTTTGGATACTGCATTAGCTTCTATGTTGTAGGTTGTTATGCAGTTGGATCTGTCTTCCTTTTCTTTCGTAAAGGGTGGCTCCAGGAGAGATTCCCTGTTATTATTCTGTGCCCTCTTCTTTGCTTGGGACACCATTTTTCTTGGATACTTCCTTGATATTAGCTTGTTAGCCAAATGGTTTGCCTGGCTTTGTAGTCACTTAGTTCAGAGCAGTTCCTTCTGAGCATTAAGAACTGTCCAAATGGCAGGTTCTCTTTAAGGTATCGGGGGTGAAATCTATTGTAGAGTAGGAGGCAGTTCTTCACTATGGCTTTCTCATGCATGGTGGTATTCAAGCCTCCATGCTGATCCACAATGATGTTGAGATCCAAGGAAACCAGTTCTTTCTTACTCAAGGTGCTAGTGAATTTCAGGAACTCATACTGTGTGTTGAGCCAGAACAGGAAGTTTGTAGCCATATATTCATTACACTCCCAAACCACCAAGACCTTGTCAATATATCTCCTCCATAACTTAATATGGTTCCAAAAGGGGTTGGGAGGTCCAAGTATCTTGTGTGTTTCCATGTGGTGCACATAAAGGCCAGATATACTGGGGGCAAAAGTGATGCCCATACTGGTCCCGTGTTGTTGGAGGTATACAGTGTCCTTGAATTGAAAAAAGTTCTTAATGGATGCCCACTTATAACACTCCATTACCATGTTCCTTTGTGTTTGGTAGGTCCAATGCTCTTCAAAGAGTACTCCTCTATTATATTGAGGGTTTCTGTATGCAGGAGACTGGTATAAACGCTCTTGACGTCGAGATCTATCCAAAAGTATATGTCAGGGTTGCACTGTAGAACCTTATGTCGGTTCAGCACTACCTCTGAGTCTTTCAAATACATCCCGGTCAGCTGCACAACGGGTCTGAGGAAAGCGTCTGCAAATTTTGATAGTGGTTCCGAAATAGAGCCGATCCCTGACACAATAGGGCATCCTGGGGGATTTTCCAGTTTTTTATGGATCTTTGGGATAGTGTAAAAATAGGGAGTCACAGGAATTCTGTTGGCTCAACAGTAAGGGGTGTGTAACTCCTCCTGTCCCCAAGTAGTCTCAGGCATTTTCTCCTGTATGCTTCTGTTGTTTGTATGACTATAGCACCCCCTTTGTCTGCTGGCTTGATCTCTATGCTGTTGTCTCTGGACAAATCCTGTAAAGCATTCTTCTCTTCTCTTGTGGTGTTATGAAAAACCTGTATGGTTCTAGGGTCAATATCCTCGATGTCTTTCAAAACTTGCTTCTCAAAGGCTAGAATCTTAACTGTAATGAATTTGGAGGGCTGGGTGAAGTATGATTTCACTCGAAGTTCTGTGTCACAACTCTTATGCTCAAAAATGCCCTAAGTTTGATATTCCTGCTGGATACATTGACTTCACTGCAAAGTCAGAATTTATCTAGGCCAGCTATAGTACCACCAATTGGATGTTTGTTAGATCCCTTTCCATAAGGTTCACAACTAGAATGGGCAGTTGCTCGTTCCAGCCTGGTTCAACCCCTCTGTACCCCTGCTGTGTGTGGTCATTCTCCTTTGTTCCGCTGACTGTGTCCAATGGACCTGTGTACCTTTCTTCATTCATCCTCATGGGCATCCTTGGCCTCGTCTTAAAAAGGGTCTTTGTTGGTTCTGTGTAAGTATGGGCGAATTTTGCGAATCTCGCGTTCGCAAATTTTGCGGATTTGCGAACTCGCAATCCGCAAAATCCGCGAATTCTTGCAAATTTGCGGATTTTTTTTTTTGTGTTCGCAAGGATTTCTGCCAGTTCGCGAGGGTTTCGTACCAGTTCGCAATGCGAACTTACATTTCGGCGCTCAACAGTCGCGAATTATGTTGTTTCTACGTCTGGTTCATCATCACAGGTTCCCAGCACCCTCTGTTTCACCACTGCAACCCTCTGTTACATCAATGCCATCCTCTGGTTCATCATTACTGTAGATTATCGGGGGAAAAGCAAGCACACCAGCCCTGCTCCAACTGAGATGAATTAATTTGGGGTTAGTTTATTAATGTGTCACTGTTTTAAAATTCCAGTCTGGCACCTGCTTCCTTATCTGTAATTTTGCTTTCTGCTGCAGTGCATTTTTTTCCCCCAGGACCTTCTTTGTGGCCTACTTGTAGCTATTGTATGAGCCTGCTGTGAAACTGAATTCTGGAGGGGCCCCAGTCAGGAAGCACTACCGGGAATTGTTACTAATGATGAGTTTGAACTCTTGCCCCTGCCGAGTGCTTTCAGTTTTGAAAAACTCGTTTTTCTGCAATTTCGCGGGGCGCGTACACGCGCTAGATCGGATTCGGAAGCCGCAAATTCGTGCGAATATGCAATTTGTTTTTTTGCAGCGTTTTAGTTGGCAAGGTTTTGTGCGTTTTTGCGAGCCGCTCGTAGCGCAAGACGCGAAGTTACCCTCGCGGTCGTTCAAGGGCGCAGCCATCTTGTTTGCCTGACGTATTTACGTTTCCGGGCGCGATGTGTAATCTCGCAAAGTCCGCGGCTTGCCAGTACAGTCTCGCGCGTGTTCGCAAGGAAAATCTCGCACGAACTTACCCGCGCAGTCGTGAACGGGCGCGGCCATCTTGTTTCTCATTCATTGCTATGGTTCTGGGCATGGTCTTTGTATCCTCTGTCAATCTCTGCCATCCTTTGCTTGTTTGAAGTTTTTTTTATCTATTTTACTTATTATCTATCCCTCTATTTTTCTAGCCCTATATTTTTGTGTTTACTGCTACTTTTGGTTAATTTTAAACTACTTTTGTAAACTCTTTTCTTTTCTTCTCTTCTCTATTCTATTTTCTTTATTCCTTTCCGCCCAGACCATGGTGAAGGGAGCCGGGAAGCATCCCGAGAAGGGGAAGGGTCCCGCACCCCGTGTCCGGCTCCCGTGCGGGCGTTTGAGGGGGGAGCTAGTGATGCCACGGGAGATCTTTACCCCGGAGGAGGTGGCCCAACTCATTTTTTATGTTCAGCGCCACCTCCCCAGGACCATCATGGGAGGCGGCAAGATCAGTGCCGGGTACGGGGCCCGGGAGCGCCGGAAGCGGTGGGAGAAGGTGTGCCAGGCCATTTACCACCACTCTCGGGTCTGGCGCACCTACAACCAGGCCACCCACCGCTGGACGGATGTCCTGACCCGTGAGCGAGATCTGCTCGACCTCCTTGGCCTTGAGATCCCCGGGCTTGGTGAGTAGTAGTAGTAGCTATGTCCTTACTACTATGTTTTCTCCTGCTGTGTTATTATATTGCAAATTTTTGTTTTTTACCAAGAGCAATAATGCCGCTCATTACATTGTAGGTACATTTTATTTCAAAATCTTCTGTGCATTTCAGGTACACTGCTCTCCTTCTTCTCAGTAGTGTTGCTACTATGCTTATTTGTTTTAGATTTTGTGTTCATTTCATTGGCCTGTGAAATTATGTATGAGTGTAGTTGAAAGAACTGCGTAATGCTACACACTAAGGTTCAGATTTTTAATTACCGGCGCATCCCTGCAAAGTTGCAGGGATGCACCAGTAATTGTGCGTCACGCCACCATCACCCATGGTGCGCCGTATTTACAAGGCGGCGCGCCATGGGCCCAAAACGTCACCAAAGCGTTACGCATCTGTGCAGTAAAGGCGGCGCATTGCTGGAGTTGCGTCGCAACGATGGTGCAGCTCCATCAATGCTCTGGGGTGCCCTATCTCCCCAATGCTGCGTCAAGCCGTACGTCTGCTTCAAGCAGGCGCAGGGTTTGAGTCACGCATCATTGTCCTCAAAGTGACTGATTGAAATCTTGTAGATTTCCCTCAGCCACTTTTAGGATGCGTTCCTGCTCAGGAACGCCCTCCCTTGCACCGGAACGCCCCCTATTGGCGCAGGGCTTTACAACGTGATGCATCTCCCAGATGCGTCAGGTTGTTAATATACCCCGCACCATTGCGCCTCTTTTGTGCTGTCGCTGCGTCACAAAAGTCACGCAACAATGGAGCAAAAGAGCCGCAAGGGCCTTCTAAATCAGCCCCTACAGACTCAAGTCCAGTCCTTCCTTTGTACACATGCCGATAAGAAGAAATAGTGGTGGTGGATTAATAGTTTGAGTATTTTAATGACTGGTGAATGTAGTAGGAAACTTTAGTGTTGTCGCTGATCTTCAATCACGATGGACTTTGGCTGCCACTTTGCGTGCTGCGGACTGCTGCCTGCCAATCCTAGGCAAACCTTTGTAGTACTTTGTTTAGTGAGTTACATAGGGTAGTTTCCAATTCGACGGTCCGCAAATCAAGCAATACTAAAGTAATGACATAGTCGACCACATGAGATTGGTCAATAATATATCCCGTGGAGTCGTTCCCTATTTGCTATTTCGCAAAAATATTTTGTTACTTTGTTAGTTCTTTTGAAATGTTTGATTTGGTTGAGAAATATCATCCATGTTTTCTGTTTTTCTTTCTTTCATGTTGTACATCAGCTTCCCCCAGGGGCAAGAGGAGGACACAGGAGGAGGAGGAGGAGGGTGCTGTTGTCGATGCAGGCCAGGACCGGGCAGTCGAGGGCTCCTTTGCTGGCCCCAGTAAGTTTTAATTTTAATATAGAGTACTTATTTTTTCCTAGCGTTCCTCATTCGATTTTTTCTAAATCGTCTTTGATCTTCTTGTAGACAGGATCTAAATTCTTATCCTGCCTCGACTATGACTCCGTGTGGTATTACTAGATTATTCTTATTAGTCTGTCTGTGTAGCTAACTAAGATTGCACATTTGGCATTTCCATTGGACTCCCATTCTAGTCAGCAATAGCTCTATGCACTGAGTGCAGTCCTCTGGGATTGTCCATAATGTTTTTTCAAGTATTCTAAATGTTTATGCTTTGACCATTGCCAACAATAAAAAGGTGAATGACCACCACCAAGAAAGAATAAGATACTACTTTACTTTTGGTTTGGATAGAAGGACAATCCATTCTACTACTGTTGCAGGGACAAATCTGCACAAACAGAACTATGGACACTAAATAATGCATCGCTTAGCTTATCAATTATAATAGGTGCTGTAACTGTTAGACTTTCCACATACCTCAGTGATAACAGACTTTGTAGTTGAACCCCCAATCTCCTTACTGACTAGATAGTGTGGCAGAGTCATTTAGCTCCCAAAGTCACCGATGGCAGAGGCACGGACTCATGCTTGCAAAAATTCGAAAACCTTTAGCTCATCCACTCTAGTCTGGAGGACCAAAAATCGCAGAGTCTATTTAAGTTTAAAAGCTTTATTAAAAGTAAACACATTTATTAAATTCAAGTTTGTCATAAAAGTGAACGTGTAACTGAAAATGGAAAAGTGCTTAGTGCTGACGAATAATTGGACACATTTCTTGTGGTCGAGCCGAGCTCTCACCTGGTTTGAACTTGATCCTGCTCGTGTTCTTAGAAGTCAAGGTTCTGTCTGTTAGGAGAAAAAGTGGTGCGTGTTAAAAAGTAAAAAGCAAACATTCATCAGTTGTGCCAAAAAGTGCAGCAAGACAACAGCCTTCCCTGGAAAAAGGGACATTTTTACTCTAGAGTACACAGTCAAAAATTATTAAATTGTACACTTTTTTTTCACATTTCTTTCTTCCTCCTAGACCAAATATTATATAGTAGTGAGTGGTGTATTCTAACATTATTAAATGTACTTTGTAGGTAGAACATCTGGAGACGGGGCCAGCGCGGAGGTGGTGGTGGCATTGGACGAGGAGGACAACTCTGGGGAGGAGGCGGTGCAAGTGCCGACAAGGACATGCCTGTGAGGGTTCACACGGTGGTGGCGGGCAAAGGTAAGCTATACATTCCTTAGTCATTGAGATTGAAGACTGCAGAGTGTGCTTTCTGCACGGGTGTATTATAAAAAAAGCAGGTAGTAGCCTCCTCTAAATGTACTTCGACTTAGCTGTGAAGTTTTTGGCGAGAAGAATCCCAATCAGATTTGAGGTGAACTTGATGGATGGGATGAACGAAAAGCGAAAGAAGGGTGTAAGTAAGTGTGGAAGCACGAGAAATGTAATGATGACTGGCAAAGAAGAATGATATGTGTTTGCTTGGTCCCCGAGGTGGCTGGGAAGGTAAGAAAATGGTATGGTGCATGGCTGGGTGAATGATGAAGCAAGGATGGGTGGAAGGAGAACAGCCTGGGTGGGTGAGACAGAAACTGTATGTGTGCAATATACTTTGAATGGATGCCTGGATCATTCATGGTACTATCTGACTCTTAGATAGCATATGTGTATCTAGAGAGAGTAGACGGTCACTGGATGAACTAAGTTTTACTTTGAAGAGCATGTAACACCGCACCCGCACGTCCGTTCCAGTGTAGGAAAGGCAAGGAAAAGAAGTTGTAACATTGTCCAAAGACTACCATGAATAGTAGCAGTAGTTTGTATTGCAACTGCAAGCACAGCATATATCCGGTTATTACGGTGGACACTCCCTACCTCCCTTAATAACTTTAGTTTAGTAGTAGTACGTCATTCATGTGTGGGGGTATCACTGTTCACTCAATAATAAGCAAAGCACCTAAAGTCATCCCATATGTCATCAAATACATCCCATGTGAAGTGATAGATAATCAGATAATTTAGCTTCTTCATTTTCCTTTTCTAATACTCATTTGCACTGTAGGGTGAAAGCTAAATTAATTAAGCAGTAGCCCTTTTAACAGAGTATTCTCAGTGCCACACGTAATAGAAAAGTAAGAGCTTCACCACCTGCATGTACTGGACCGGTACAGTAACGCAAGTCTGTCTCACTCACCATGGTGTGCGTCTGTTTTTCTCGGGTGCAAGTTCACTGTGCTGGCATTATGCCGGCTTGCATAAGATAACGTACCAATTTTCCTAAACAAGAGAGAAGAAGAAGAATAAGAGTGGTGTACTGTCATAGTCGACTGTAATAGAAGTCCATAGTGCTCGTAGAATTTGTTCCTTGAACTCCCACTAATGGTAGAGCAAGGATAAAGAAGTCGGAGGTTACATAGATACTGTCCTCAATAGTTATGTACTGTGCTTTCAATTTGCTACTTGTACTGTGACAACTTTCTGCTCAATCATTTTGTGTTAATCTTAAGGAGCATTGGTTACAGACTATGTCTTTCTTTTTTCATGTAGTTGCTCCTTCCAAATCCAAGACACCATCAAGGAGGAAGGAGCTGGCTCGAATGGCCCGGCAACGGAGGCTGGATGCCACGGTTGCTGAATATCGGCGGCTGGTGGCCCTGGAGGAGGAGGAGATGCAGTCTGGTACAAAAACAACGTCCAATGGGACAGCTGCATCCTCCTCCGTGCGGGCTGCCAGCCAGCGCAGTGCTCCAGCGGTACGGAGCCGGGCTACCAAAGCCAAACGCCACCGCCCAGCAGCAAAGAAAGCAGCTGCCCCTCACAGGATTTGCAAGGCACACCGGCGCCGCTTATCCCTCAGACTGTCCTACCTGGAGCAGGAGATCCATAACTATAAGAACGTGGTGGAGGGCCTCCGCTTCGAACTTGCCACCCTCCGCAAGGAGCATGATGCCCTGGCTGCTAATTCCAACAGCACCCTGCCATAGTGTCCCTTGCCCCTTTTTTAGAGACTTTTGGGGGGTGGGAATTGGGAGTTGGGATTTTTGGGGACTTTTGAAGGACAATCGTTGGGGTTAGGGAGGGTCTCGCGGGAGATTATTTTGTTAGGGCTATAAAAATATACTTTTTGAAACTTTATCTGACCATACCTGTTTTTTACTGCTTTTGAGTCTGGTGGGTGGGGGTTTAACATAACAGTAAGTTTGTTTTCCTGAATAGTCCTAGGACTTTAGTAGTACTACCGTCAATCAAATCTCTCGTCTCTCCTAATACTCCATTATACTACCTCCAACCAAACGCCTATCTTACCTGTAATTTCTGTTTGCAAGTAGGGCTAGGCCCAGGGCTGGCTCCACGGGAAACAGCAAATAAGGTTGGCAATCCTGGGCGGATAAAATTTCCTCATAGCGGTGGTACTAGTGGTGTGACACAGTGGCAGTTGCTTGCCTATGAAAAAAAAGAAAATGAAATCTGGTTTGTCCTCCTGAGCAATACAAAGGTACAATACAGAATATAGCAGGTGACAGAAGTACACTAGAACAGTGCCACATTGTAGCCTAACAAATGTTAAAGTATATTAATTCGGTTGAAGTTCTTTGACATTAGCCATGGGTCTTTGTCAAGCAGGGTAAGAATATATCCTCGGATTTCTTCACCAGCCTGTTGCTATCACCTTATCCTCCCCAGCAAGTGTGTGGATTTATTGCTGTAATTTAGTCACACATCAATCAAAACCACACAGCCCGGGGGAAGAGGGTTAGGGTTTGAAAAATGTATGGGTACGGGGGGTTTTGGGAAAGGTTTTGGGAGACAAGAAAAAATAGCACAGCATAGACAAACAATTGAACATAAACAATTCTTTGGGTACAAACCTATCCATCAATCTTTGAAAGTGCATGCACTACTGCATGCATGTCAGTGAAAAGTAAGTAGTACTTTCGACAACTGTGGAAGAAAGAATGCGACAGTACAGGGCGTGTGTGGAATTATTGATAACTATATTCAACATAAGGTCTCTGTAGCCAGATACCTGAGAGCCTTGCTGGTCACTATAAATCCATTCACAACAACACTCAATGGGGTTGGTCTGGAAAGTATAGTAGATAGAAAAGGAGAAATTGCTTTTTTTCTAGGTGTCCCCTCACTCACCAGGGTTGCCCCTTGGTGACATGCTTCATCATTGGGGCCATCCCAGTCCTCTACGGGCTGGGGCGTGCTGCGACTTGCGAATTACGTAGGAGCACTTACAAATGACTATGTGTGGTGCAGATGTGATAGTGGAGTGGACTAAGTGATGTGTTAAGGGATCAATTTAGAAGCGGAGAGAGATCCAAGAAATGCAGTCACAGTCAGAGAAAAAGGCAAGGGATACTGTATCTATGTTGTTGTAGTTGTCCTGTTGGAAGTGGTAAGTAAGTTGCCTGCAGAAAAAAAATCCTCTTATTAGCGGCACTCCTCCATTGCAGCCGACGCTTCGTCCATCGATGTTGGTCACCAGAAGACACCCTGTAAAAAAAGCACAGCATAGACAAACAATTGAACATAAACAATTCTTTGGGTACAAACCTATCCATCAATCTTTGAAAGTGCATGCACTACTGCATGCATGTCAGTGAAAAGTAAGTAGTACTTTCGACAACTGTGGAAGAAAGAATGCGACAGTACAGGGCGTGTGTGGAATTATTGATAACTATATTCAACATAAGGTCTCTGTAGCCAGATACCTGAGAGCCTTGCTGGTCACTATAAATCCATTCACAACAACACTCAATGGGGTTGGTCTGGAAGGTATAGTAGATAGAAAAGGAGAAATTGCTTTTTTTCTAGGTGTCCCCTCACTCACCAGGGTTGCCCCTTGGTGACATGCTTCATCATTGGGGCCATCCCAGTCCTCTACGGGCTGGGGCGTGCTGCGACTTGCGAATTACGTAGGAGCACTTACAAATGACTATGTGTGGTGCAGATGTGATAGTGGAGTGGACTAAGTGATGTGTTAAGGGATCAATTTAGAAGCAGAGAGAGATCCAAGAAATGCAGTCACAGTCAGAGAAAAAGGCAAGGGATACTGTATCTATGTTGTTGTAGTTGTCCTGTTGGAAGTGGTAAGTAAGTTGCCTGCAGAAAAAAAATCCTCTTATTAGCGGCACTCCTCCATTGCAGCCGACGCTTCGTCCATCGATGTTGGTCACCAGAAGACACCCTGTCCACTGCCTGCCTGATGCTGAATTGTGGCTCGCTAATGTGAAGCCTGACTCCATCCTTTTTTCCCCATTGCAGAGACTGAAACCCGGCCTGTAATTATTCAACGAAAAACAGGAAGTGATATAATATTACAACACCACTGATAAATAAATATAAGGTATGTAGGCTGTGGAGTGCAAAAAGTCACAATTTGATTTTCCTAGTAGACAGTACAATATTTTTGAAAGTGCGTACTCTGTCTGAGTCACCTTTTGAAGGATAAATAAGTAGGGGCAAATTAATGTAGCGGATCTTTCCCCTCAAGCTAGGTGTACTGTAAACTGTGTTTTAGAACAAAATTAGATCTTCCTAGCAGTGCTCCCACCCAGACGCTTACTAAAGCCAGTCGCAAAAATGTAGAAGACCCCCAATCAAATCTCAAAAAACGAGGCCTAGCAGAAAACTGGTGACAAAACTTACTTTGAAAGTAAAAGTAGGCCGAAGTACCCCCTTCCTAATTACCCCTTACCCACCGTGGATTGCATTCAAACCACTTGCAAGCAACCAAGCAAAAGTATCCATAGCCAGCATCGCTCCAAGACTCGAAATCCCCCCCACTCAAACACATGCAATAGAAATACTGCTAACCCTAACGAACCCTAAGTTAAGAATAGTGGCAAAGGCTTTCTTTAACTATGCCAAATCCCCCCTTTCCCACCATGGATTTTCTTCAAATGACTTGCAACCAAAATTACACATTCTCACGAGTGCTGTAAGACCCCAGAACTCAGTTGCAAAAATCTAGAGCACCCCGAAACACATGTAATCCTGCTGCTAGGGCTAACCCTAACGAACCCTAAGTTACAAAAAGTGCCAAAAGGCTTTTCCGCGAGGATTTTGTCCCAACCACTTCTACCCGGTATTAGACCTTCCCAGGAATGCCCCAAGACCCGCCAACCCACCCGCCAAGAAGCATAACACCCCCAAACAGGCCAAAAGCAAAATCTCATACTTGCAATATTTCGGCCTTCGGTCCAAATGCGCTGCGTAGCTAGGCCATAAGTCCGGGTTGCCACAACGGATTTCCTGAAAAGCAAATGCAATCAAGATTAGAGTGTCCCAGCAGTGCTCCCAGACCACGAAACTCACCCACAAACACCAGGAAGCCCCCCAAACAGGCCCCCGAAAACGCTACATTGAGCAAAATGTCAGAAATAGCCAAAAAAAAATCGGCCTGGATTTTGTCCCAACCACTTCTACCCGGTATTAGACCTTCCCAGGAATGCCCCAAGACCCGCCAACCCACCCGCCAAGAAGCATAACACACCCAAACAGGCCAAAAGCAAAATCTCATACTTGCAATATTTCTCGGCCTTCGGTCCAAACGCGCTGCGTAGCTAGGCCATAAGTCGGGGTTGCCACAACGGATTTCCTGAAAAGCAAATGCAATCAAGATTAGAGTGTCCCAGCAGTGCTCCCAGACCACGAAACTCACCCACAAACACCAGGAAGCCCCCCAAACAGGCCCCCGAAAACGCTACATTGAGCAAAATGTCAGAAATAGCCAAAAAAAAATCGGCCTGAATTTTGTCCCAACCACTTCTACCCGGTATTAGACCTTCCCAGGAATGCCCCAAGACCCGCCAACCCACCCACCAAGAAGCATAACACCCCCAAACAGGCCAAAAGCAAAATCTCATACTTGCAATATTTCTCGGCCTTCGGTCCAAACGCGCTGCGTGGCTAGGCCATAAGTCGGGGTTGCCACCACGGATTTCCTGAAAAGCAAATGCAATCAAGATTAGAGTGTCCCAGCAGTGCTCCCAGACCACGAAACTCACCCACAAACAGACGGAACCTTCCATAAGAGCACCTAAAAGGCAAGCAAGTCATCAAAAACACAAAAAAAATTCCGCCTGGTATTTGGTCCAAACCACTTTTATCCGGTATTAGAGCTTCCCAACAATGGTCCCAGAGCCGTCAACTCACCTGCAAAGAGGTACAACAACACCCCCACAAGTGCTGAATCTTTCTTCATTGGGCGTAAACCAGCCCTCTGGTTTGATGGAAATAGGAGTCTGGAGGAGGAGGATAGAGGAGCATGTTCTTCTGAACTTGTGAACCTGAGGAATGCAGACTGCAGCAACTTCAAATCAATTAGCAAACCAGTGAAGACAGTTCTGCTGATGGGCTTGATTTTGTGATTATCTAATTAAAGTTTGAAATATATTAACTGTGCACAACAAAGAAAGACAGACACACAGGAATAAAAGTGAATAAGGACGAAAAAGAAAGTTATTGATCCGTTGTCTCATTTTCAGGGCTCGGTATCACGGTCCAGGAATAAGAATAAGGCTTTGTCATCATACTCTGTGAATTCAGGCAGGGTGAGCTCAGTGTCACCTGACAGAGTAGAAATTCCCTCATCTATATTGCTGGCCACCTCCTCTTCATCCGGCACGCTTTCTCGTACTCTGAAATCTGGTGGTATGAGGTGCTGATTCATCTTGATCATTGTTAACCTCTCCGCATTTTTGGGCGAGAGGCGGCTCCGTTTGGGAGTTACAATGCCACCAGCAGCACTGAAAACCCGTTCAGAAGACACGCTTGCGAGTGGGCAAGACAAGTAGTTTAAAGCCAGGTTGGTGAGCTGTGGCCACAATTCTTTTTTCCCATGCCAATACGCCAATGGGTCAGAATTAACATAGACCTCTGTTGAGTCATTCAGATAGTCCTTCACCATCGACTCAAGGTCCTCATCCAAGGTTCCTCCACTTTGCTTAGCTCTTGCTGTGCCTCTGACCTTTTGAGAACCAAACCCACGCAGAGCTAGCCAATCCTCTTCAGCCTCCAATGTTTCTGTTGTGTCTCGTGCAGATGATCCTGTTGCCGGTGTCTTTAACGGCTGAGAGGTCACTTGTGCCACAGCCACAGGCGCAGAAGTGGATTGTTTTGACTGGGGATGGCCTGCTGATGTACTGCCATTTCCTTCAATTTTCAGCCGTTCTCTTTCAAACCTCTTGGCTGACAAGGCTAGCCAACGTTTGTACTTTGGAACATGTTCATCATCAAAAGGAAAGAATGCTTGGCCTGCCAGCGCCTTTTTGTAGCGTGGATCCAGAATAGTAGTACAAATGTAATGCTCTTCTGAGTGGATCTTTTTAAGACGTTCATCACCTTGTAGGAGCTCTAATAATTTCTCAGCCAGAAGCAAAGAGTCTTGGTTTTTGTCATCTTTTTCAAACACAGAACACACCTCCTTCAGTTGGTCTTCCAACATGTACAACAATGGGATAGCTTTTCCCAAATTAGAGTCCTCCTTGCTGACTGCACGCGTGAAGAACTCAAAAGGACGAAGCATGCGTGTCAGGCTTTGAACTATGTTCCATTGCGCAGCACCCATCCTCAGCTCCTCTGTACCCTCTGTAAGGAAATATTGATTGAGTTCCTTATACTGCTCATACAGACGCTCAAGCATGTAGAAGGTTGAGTTCCAACGTGTTACCACCTCCTGGATGAGTGCTTTCACTGGCATTTGACGTTGATATAGCAGGCTCCTCAGCTGCTTCCGGGCCTTAAAAGAATGGCTGAAATGCTTGCACATTTTTCGGCAGGTGTCCAATACACTGTACGCTGCACTGCCTTTATTACCCAAGAATTTTTGGACAACCAGGTTTATACAGTGCGCCAAACACGGCACTCTGAAATAGTCACCGTCCCTCATGGCCTTAACTATATTGGCGCCATTGTCCGTGGAAACATAACCAACCTGGCGTTTTAGTGGGGACAGGCAGTTAAGGACCTTTGTGTTAAAGACATCCAAAATGTTTTCTGCTGTGTGACGTTTCTCCAAACCAAACATGGCTAGTGTTGCATGTTTCCGAGCAGCTTTAAAAACAATGTCCGCGTCAACACCTGCGTTTAGCTTTGCTTTAGCCCCTGAAAAAGAGACCCAGTGTGCAGTGATGCACATGTAATCAGCGCCTGCGCCACTGGTCCACATGTCTGTTGTCAGATGTATAGTGTGAACAGCACTCTTCTGCAAAGCTGCCCCAATCACCTTCAGAACATCTTCATGTAGTGCTGGAACCGCAACTCGGGCAAAATAGAACCGGCTAGGAACCTTCCATTTAGGGCAGAGCGCTGCCACTAATTCTAAAAAACCAACCCCTTCTACAAAAGAAAAAGGGAGAAGGTCCAGAGCTAGCATTTTAGCCAGCTTAGTGTTATACAGACGCGTCAGTGGGTGGTTGCGTTCATATTGCGCTTCTGTAAACAACATCTTTTTAATGTTGCCCTGGACCAAGGATTTACGGGATGATGATGATATCTTCGACCCAGTTACGCTCGCTGATGAACTTTTCCGCATTGATGTCTCACTCTCTCCCACACTCTTAGTGTGCATCACATGGGGTGTGCTGCTGACAGGGGTACTGGGTGTAAGTGAAGTGTTTGAATCGTCTTCTTCCTCCTCGTCATCATCAGATGAAAAATCAACGTTTTCATTACGTGCAATTCCGGCTTGCTTAAACGCCTCTAGGTGCGGAAACCATTGGACAGGGTGCGCTCTCTTAAGATGACCTCTCTGGCCTCCGGTACCATAGTTAGAACCAAGCTTACCACGACCAACTCGAAGCTTACAAATGCTACAAATGGCTACGTTTTCCATTTTTGGGCAAACACTAAAGAAGTACCAAACTGGAGACTTGAAATGTCTTTGGGGCCGGAGGAGGCGGCGATACTGGTGGTGGTGGTCCTGCTGCTAATGCCAGATGAAGTGGAGGATGTGGATTGCCGAACTTCAGTACGTTTTGCACTTTCACCACCACGAATTGAGGTCGAGGTGGGTACCTTTTTGCGAGGAAGAAATATGGAAGCGGTAGGTTTTGGTGTACTACTTAACTCCAAATCTAATGATTGTTGTGTTTCCATTTCCATTGCCTCCTCGTCGAGATCATCATCACGCTCAGCAGCTTCTCGGGATAGGGTCAAAATGTCTCTTTGCTGCATGCCCGGTGGGGCTGCAGTGACCTTTGTGATGACTGGCTCGTCGTCATCGTGAGAGGCTTCATCACCAGCAGTATCTGTCACTTCTTGTTGAGCCTCATCACACTCCATAGGTATGAGTTTTTCGACGACCTTCCTTTTACACTTAGGTACCTTTGTCAGATCATGGTGTGCCTCACTGTCAGACCGCAGTTGTGGTTCCCAAGACAGATCACTTGCATCAGAAGGAGGTGGGCTTGAAGAAGATGTAGACACCCCCCTTGATCTTTTCCTTGCTAGGGATGTGGAAGACAATGAATGATCATCAGGAGGAGTGGCTTCCAATACCTCGGCTTCATTGTCGATTTCCTGATGTGCCCCTACTTCGGGAGTAACAACTATTGTGGGCACTTGTGAACCTCCATGCACCTTTGCTTGCGCATCTCCTTTTGCTGCCTCTCCTTCCACATGTACTTGGGCGTGTACTTGCACATGGTGTTGTTGTTGCGGCTGTGGTTGTTCAACACTTGTCAGATGAGTTACAACAACCTGTGTTGATTCAGGGACATTGCTGCTACTTTCTTGCGCTGAGCCAACATCACTGGTCGATGGTGATTGGAGAAGTACACTGACTGCCTCTGAACCACTCAAGGGCTTTGACTTAAGTTGGCGTGGTGGTGAAGGCACTGAACCCAATGGAGCAGGGGTGCTGCTCCCAGCTTGGTCCCAAGCAGACCCTGCTGCTGCAGGCGTACTTTTTTTTTGCTCCCAAAAAACGTGGCGGGTGGCACTTGCTTCTTCTGCTCCTTACTAGCAACTTTCTTGCTGGAGGAGCTACGGAGAACTTTTTTTGGGGCCATCTTCTTCAGAGCAGGTCAGACAGCAGGCCGCAGTTGCACGAATTGTAGAGTTGTCTGAGGCCAGATGTGACGTCGCGTGACGTTATGCTGCACACACACACCGCTGCAGGACTTCTTCCTGGCACTGGTGGTTCTCTTGAGTCTTGTGCACCTAAAAACAATGGAAGACAGAGGAACATCAGTTCAGTTATACACCACAAAAAAAATCGAAAAACACTGCAAAATCAGCACAATCCCATTCCATCCATGCCCTCTATGATGTTTAAGTTCAAGACAGCCCACAGAAAGACTAGGCCCATGCTAGACTCAAATACCCTGCCCTGGGTAAAAGGCCACAAGTACAGCCCCAAAAAACGAAAATCACTGAAAAATCAGCACAATCCCAATCCATCCATGCCCTCCATGATGTTTAAGTTCAAGACAGCCCACAGAAAGACTAGGCCCATGCTAGACTCAAATACCCCTGGTGAAAAGGCCACAAGTACAGGCCCAAAAAACGAAAATCACTGAAAAATCAGCACAATCCCAATCCATCCATGCCCTCCATGATGTTTAAATTCAAGACAACCCACAGAAAGACTAGGCCCATGCAAGACTCACTACCCTGGCCCGGGCATAAAGGTTGAAAAGTAGGCAAAATTTTTGCAGGCCTAACAACAAAGCCTGCATTCAAAATGGCCACTTGCCTCTCCCAGCACATGGCCAGTGCCTGTAGCAGCACTCAAAATGGCCACCAGCCACATGGCCTGTCCCTCCCCATGAACACCCCCAAAAATCGAAAAACACTGCAAAATCAGCACAATCCCATTCCATCCATGGCCTCCATGATGTTTGAGTTCAAGACAGCCCACGGAAAGACTAGGCCCATGCTAGACTCAAATACCCTGCCCTGGTGAAAAGGCCACAAGTACAGGCCCAAAAAACGAAAATCACTGAAAAATCACCACAATCCCAATCCATCCATGCCCTCCATGATGTTTAAGTTCAAGACAGCCCACAGAAAGACTAGGCCCATGCTAGACTCAAATACCCCTAGTGAAAAGGCCACAAGTACAGGCCCAAAAAACGAAAATCACTGAAAAATCAGCACAATCCCAATCCATCCATGCCCTCCATGATGTTTAAATTCAAGACAACCCACAGAAAGACTAGGCCCATGCAAGACTCACTACCCTGGCCTGGGCATAAAGGTTGAAAAGTAGGCAAAATGGTTGCAGGCCTAACAACAAAGCCTGCATTCAAAATGGCCACTTGCCTCTCCCAGCACATGGCCAGTGCCTGTAGCAGCACTCAAAATGGCCACCAGCCACATGGCCTGTCCCTCCCCATGAACACCCCCAAAAATCGAAAAACACTGCAAAATCAGCACAATCCCATTCAATCCATGGCCTCCATGATGTTTGAGTTCAAGACAGCCCACAGAAAGACTAGGCCCATGCTAGACTCAAATACCCTGCCCTGGTGAAAAGGCCACAAGTACAGGCCCAAAAAACGAAAATCACTGAAAAATCAGCACAATCCCAATCCATCCATGCCCTCCATGATGTTTAAGTTTAAGACAGCCCACAGAAAGACTAGGCCCATGCTAGACTCAAATACCCCTGGTGAAAAGGCCACAAGTACAGGCCCAAAAAACGAAAATAACTGAAAAATGAGCACAATCCCAATCCATCCATGCCCTCCATGATGTTTAAATTCAAGACAACCCACAGAAAGACTAGGCCCATGCAAGACTCACTACCCTGGCCTGGGCATAAAGGTTGAAAAGTAGGCAAAATGGTTGCAGGCCTAACAACAAAGCCTGCATTCAAAATGGCCACTTGCCTCTCCCAGCACATGGCCAGTGCCTGTAGCAGCACTCAAAATGGCCACCAGCGACATGGCCTGTCCCTCCCCATGAACACCCCCAAAAATCGAAAAACACTGCAAAATCAGCACAATCCCATTCCATCCATGGCCTCCATGATGTTTAAGTTCAAGACAGCCCACAGAAAGACTAGGCCCATGCTAGACTCAAATACCCCTGGTGAAAAGGCCACAAGTACAGGCCCAAAAAACGAAAATCACTGAAAAATCAGCACAATCCCAATCCATCCATGCCCTCCATGATATTTAAATTCAAGACAACCCACAGAAAGACTAGGCCCATGCAAGACTCACTACCCTGGCCTGGGCATAAAGGTTGAAAAGTAGGCAAAATGGTTGCAGGCCTAACAACAAAGCCAGCATTCAAAATGGCCACTTGCCTCTCCCAGCACATGGCCGGTGCCTGTAGCAGCACTCAAAATGGCCACCAGCCACATGGACTGTCCCTCCCCATGAACACCCCCAAAAATCGAAAAACACTGCAAAATCAGCACAATCCCATTCCATCCATGGCCTCCATGATGTTTAAGTTCAAGACAGCCCACAGAAAGACTAGGCCCATGCTAGACTCAAATACCCCTGGTGAAAAGGCCACAAATACAGGCCCAAAAAACGAAAATCATTGAAAAATCTGCACAATCCCAATCCATCCATGAACCTCCATGATGTTTAAGTTCAAGACAGCCCACAGAAAGACTAGGCCCATGCAAGACTCACTACCCTGGCCCGGGCATAAAGGTTGAAAAGTAGGCAAAATGGTTGCAGGCCTAACAACAAAGCCTGCATTCAAAATGGCCACTTGCCTCTCCCAGCACATGGCCAGTGCCTGTAGCAGCACTCAAAATGGCCACCAGCCACATGGCCTGTCCCTCCCCATGAACACCCCCAAAAATCGAAAAACACTGCAAAATCAGCACAATCCCATTCCATCCATGGCCTCCATGATGTTTGAGTTCAAGACAGCCCACGGAAAGACTAGGCCCATGCTAGGCTCAAATACCCTGCCCTGGTGAAAAGGCCACAAGTACAGGCCCAAAAAACGAAAATCACTGAAAAATCACCACAATCCCAATCCATCCATGCCCTCCATGATGTTTAAGTTCAAGACAGCCCACAGAAAGACTAGGCCCATGCTAGACTCAAATACCCCTGGTGAAAAGGCCACAAGTACAGGCCCAAAAAACGAAAATCACTGAAAAATCAGCACAATCCCAATCCATCCATGCCCTCCATGATGTTTAAATTCAAGACAACCCACAGAAAGACTAGGCCCATGCAAGACTCACTACCCTGGCCTGGGCATAAAGGTTGAAAAGTAGGCAAAATGGTTGCAGGCCTAACAACAAAGCCTGCATTCAAAATGGCCACTTGCCTCTCCCAGCACATGGCCAGTGCCTGTAGCAGCACTCAAAATGGCCACCAGCCACATGGCCTGTCCCTCCCCATGAACACCCCCAAAAATCGAAAAACACTGCAAAATCAGCACAATCCCATTCAATCCATGGCCTCCATGATGTTTAAGTTCAAGACAGCCCACAGAAAGACTAGGCCCATGCTAGACTCAAATACCCTGCCCTGGTGAAAAGGCCACAAGTACAGGCCCAAAAAACGAAAATCACTGAAAAATCAGCACAATCCCAATCCATCCATGCCCTCCATGATGTTTAAGTTTAAGACAGCCCACAGAAAGACTAGGCCCATGCTAGACTCAAATACCCCTGGTGAAAAGGCCACAAGTACAGGCCCAAAAAACGAAAATAACTGAAAAATGAGCACAATCCCAATCCATCCATGCCCTCCATGATGTTTAAATTCAAGACAACCCACAGAAAGACTAGGCCCATGCAAGACTCACTACCCTGGCCTGGGCATAAAGGTTGAAAAGTAGGCAAAATGGTTGCAGGCCTAACAACAAAGCCTGCATTCAAAATGGCCACTTGCCTCTCCCAGCACATGGCCAGTGCCTGTAGCAGCACTCAAAATGGCCACCAGCGACATGGCCTGTCCCTCCCCATGAACACCCCCAAAAATCGAAAAACACTGCAAAATCAGCACAATCCCATTCCATCCATGGCCTCCATGATGTTTAAGTTCAAGACAGCCCACAGAAAGACTAGGCCCATGCTAGACTCAAATACCCCTGGTGAAAAGGCCACAAGTACAGGCCCAAAAAACGAAAATCACTGAAAAATCAGCACAATCCCAATCCATCCATGCCCTCCATGATGTTTAAATTCAAGACAACCCACAGAAAGACTAGGCCCATGCAAGACTCACTACCCTGGCCTGGGCATAAAGGTTGAAAAGTAGGCAAAATGGTTGCAGGCCTAACAACAAAGCCAGCATTCAAAATGGCCACTTGCCTCTCCCAGCACATGGCCAGTGCCTGTAGCAGCACTCAAAATGGCCACCAGCCACATGGACTGTCCCTCCCCATGAACACCCCCAAAAATCGAAAAACACTGCAAAATCAGCACAATCCCATTCCATCCATGGCCTCCATGATGTTTAAGTTCAAGACAGCCCACAGAAAGACTAGGCCCATGCTAGACTCAAATACCCCTGGTGAAAAGGCCACAAATACAGGCCCAAAAAACGAAAATCACTGAAAAATCAGCACAATCCCAATCCATCCATGAACCTCCGTGATGTTTAAGTTCAAGACAGCCCACAGAAAGACTAGGCCCATGCTAGACTCAAATACCCCTGGTGAAAAGGCCACAAGTACAGGCCCAAAAAACGAAAATCACTGGAAAATCAGCACAATCCCAATCCATCCATGCCCTCCATCATGTTTAAGTTCAAGACAACCCACAGAAAGACTCAGTCCACCCACCACTGAGTACCCCTGGGCAAAAGGCCCCAAAACAGCCCAAAAATCGAAAATTCCAAAATTTTAGTTGCAGCAACTGTAATGCCCCAAACAAACTTACTTGTAAAATTTCTAATCCAACAGTGATCCTCAAAAAGGCCTCAAATCCAAATATCCAGCAGCATCCACAAAAAGTAATCCTTCCAGCTCCAGATCCAAATGAAAAGTGACCAGGAGATGGACAAAGCACTGGGCGGAGCCTGCTGGACAGGAACAGGAAGTTGAAGACTGTGGGGCACTTCCTTCCTCCCACCCCCCCTTCCCAAAATGGACTCCTCGCTAAAAAAGTGCAGGCAAATGTCAACCTAAGGAGTTATTCAGATAAAAATCATCATTTCAAGAAGGTTTATGCTGCCTGCTGGTGTATTTCTTGTGCAGAATTGCATATTTGATATTTTCGCTTCTGCGAGATTGTTGCTGCTCGCCGCATCTCAAATCTCGCAATTGCGAAGTACCGCGAGACGTGATCTCTCCGTACTCGCGTTGACAAAGTCTCGCTGTGCAAGTTGGCAAGCCGCGATGACGTAATCGCGCTCGCCAAATTCCCGCGGGATCACACAGCAAGATCCAAAATGGTGCAGCACTCGCAAAATATCGAGAAAAACAACTCGGCAAACGATGATAAACGCCGCGCGCCGCAAAAATTGTATCACCAACGACTGGAGCCGCAAAAAAAATCCGCTGGGTGCGAATTTGCGTATTTTGCGGGAAATTCGCAAATCTCGCGGATTGCGAATTTCCCAAAAATCCGCAAAATCCGCGAGCGTAACGGATTTTCCGCCCATGCTTAGTTCTGTGTATAGTTGTGATTTTGGCCTGGGGACCCCAATACTCAAATGGTTGCTGATGTACATGCAGAAGAGGTGGATAGTAGTAGTAAGGCACGGGGTATGTAGGTGGGCCAGTGTGTGGTCTCCAACCCTGTACGAAGCCCTGTCCTTGGTTCCTCTTAAAATTCCTTTTGCCCGGCAGTATTCATGTGTCCCTGGACTTGAGTCAGAGCTGTTAGATACAGTATCTGAACCATCAGTGTCTGTGTTATGTTAATGTTATGTTATGTTAATTGGGGTGCTTCTATAGCGCACGGCTACTCCGAAGAGTGTCCCGGCGCTGTCGGAGCCTCACAGATCAAGGGGAAAAACAAAAGAAACAGGCGGTACAGGCAGCATGATAAGAGGACAGGTGGAAGAACTTATTGCTGAAACAGCCAGGTTTTCAGATCCTTTCTGAATGCCAAAAGATTGGAACAGGATCTAAGCGCGAGAGGAAGATCGTTCCACAACAGGGGCGCAAGATGTTTAAAGGAGCGTCCGCCGAGGCGAGCCCGATGTATCCTAGGCGTGACTGCCCTGGCTTGAGACGAAGAACAAAGGGATTTCAAAGGAAGGTAGAAAGTGATCCACTTCTGAAGATAGCGGGCGCCTGAACCATGCAGGGCTTTAAAGGCGATGGTCAGGGCCTTAAAAGCGATCCGCTTCTTAATGGGCAGCCAATGAAGAGTTCTGAGGAGCTCCGTGGCCCTGGCTCTTCTGGTAAGGCCAAAGATGGCCCGGCTGCCGAGTTCCGTACTATCTGGAGGCGCGATATGAGGTATTACGGTAGGCCAAGGTACAGAACGTTAGCGTAGTCCAGGCGAGAGCCAATCAGGGCCTGCACCGTGGTCTTTCTGTGCTCGATGGATAGTAGGGGCAGGAACTTCCTCAGCATCCTCAGGATCGCAAAGCATCTGCCAGCCAGGCCCGACACTTGACCCCTGAAAGAGAGGCAGTTGTCGACCTGGATACCTAGATTCTTCGCCGACCCAGAGTCACTGTCAGGTGGGAACATGGCGGCCGGCCACCACTCCTTCCACCTGGGATCAGCGGGGCAGCCAAAGAAGAGTACTTCTGACTTTTAGGAGTTGCATTTTAGGCAGTGTTGGCTGAACCAGTCAAACACTGCCCCAAGGCAGTCCCGTATAGAAGTCCCGTCAAAGTCGTGGCCCTTGTCACATGTGAACAGGAGTTGTGTGTCATCAGCGTACGACACGATTTGGGCCCCAAAGCCCTCCGCGTGTGCCGCCAAAGGGGACATGTAAATGTTAAAAAGCGAAGGGCTCAAGATTGAGCCCTGCGGAACTCCGACCTCCAGAGGTCGCATCGCGGCGGAAAAAGGTGGGGCCCAGAGAGTTTGCTGTCGGTTAGAGAGGAAGGACCGGAACCAGCTGAACACCGTCCCCCTCAGACCCACCTCCCAGATTCTAGCTAGGAGGCGGTCATGGGGGACGGTGTCGAAGGCCGCCGAGAGGTCAAGCATCACCAGCATGACTTTTCCTCCCTTGTCCAAGGTTGCCTTGATCACTTCGGTGACCTCGAGAAGAGCGGTTTCGGTGCTCAGGTTAGAGCGAAAGCCAGACTGGGATCTATGTAGTATGTCATTCGTCTCTAGGAAGTCGGACAAAGAAGTGTGGACATGTTCCATCGCAAGACCTCTGCAACTCCCTCGCCTCATACTTCCAAAACAAGATCGCGGACATACACAACAGCTTCAACAACCAACTAACGCACACCACGACCGAACACCCACCCCCCACCACCACCCTCCACGCCTGGACCCCGATCAGCACCGAAGACACCATCCGCACGATGAACTCCATCCACTCCGGATCGCCGACCGACCCCTGCCCTCACCATGTCTTCAACAAGGCCGACGCTGTCATCGCACCCCACCTGCGAGACATCATCAACACATCCTTCGACACCGCCACCTTCCCCGAGAGCTGGAAGCACTCCGAACTCAGCGCTCTACTCAAGAAACCCACAGCGGACCCCACCGAACTCAAGAACTACCGCCCCATCTCGCTCCTCCCGTTTCCAGCCAAAGTCATCGAGAAGACCGTCAACAAGCAGCTGGCCGCCTTCCTCGAGACGAATGGATCCATCGACCCCTCACAGTCTGGCTTCCGAGCCAACCACAGCACCGAGACCGCCCTCATCGCCGCCACCGATGACATCCGAGACCTGATGGACAACGGAGAAACAGCGGCCCTCATCCTCCTAGAACTCTCCGCGGCATTCGACACTGTCTGCCACCGCACCCTAGTACAGCGCCTCAGCAACGTCGGAATCCAGGACACGGCTCTGGAATGGATCATCTCCTTCCTCGATGGAAGAACACAGAGAGTCCGCCTACCACCGTACAAGTCAGAGGCCACCGAAGTCATCTGCGGCGTCCCCCAAGGATCCTCGCTGAGCCCCACCCTCTTCAACGTCTACATGAGCCCCCTCGCGGCCATCGCACGCCAACACAACCTCAGCATAATCTCCTACGCCGACGACACCCAGCTGATCCTCTCCCTGACCAACGACCCCGCCGCCGCAAGAGCCAACCTGCACGAAGGGATGAAAGAGGTAGCCGAGTGGATGACGACCAGCCGCCTGAAACTGAACTCAGACAAGACGGAGGTCCTCATCCTGGGCTCTTCACCCTCCGCCTGGGACGACTCCTGGTGGCCTCCCGCCCTGGGCACCGCACCCAAACCGACAGACCATGCACGCAACCTGGGCTTCATCCTGGACTCCTCCCTCTCCATGACCAGACAAGTCAACAACGTCTCCTCGGCGTGCTTCAACATCCTACGCATGCTACGGAAGATCTTCTGGTGGATCCCCACCGAGACCAGGAAGACCATCACCCAGGCCCTCGTCACTAGCCGACTGGACTACGGCAACGCCCTCTACGCCGGTACCACCGCCAAGCTCCAGAAGAGACTCCAGCGGATCCAGAACGCCTCAGCCAGACTCATCCTCGACATCCCACGAACCAGCCACATCTCCGGACATCTGAGAGACCTACACTGGCTCCCCGTCAACAAAAGAATCACCTTCCGCCTCCTCACCCACGCACACAAAGCCCTACACGACCAAGGCCCGAGCCACCTCAACAGCCGAATCAACTTCTACGCTCCCAAATGCCACCTTCGCTCAGCCAACCACGCCCTCGCCACGGTCCCCCGCATCCGAAGAGCAACTACAGGAGGAAGGTCCTTCTCCTACCTGGCCGCCAAGACCTGGAACTCCCTCCCGACCGACCTGCGCCTGACCCAAGACCACCTCTCCTTCAGGAAGAAGCTGAAGACCTGGCTGTTCGAGCAGTAGCGGCACCCCCCCTACCCCCAGCGCCTTGAGACCCTACGGGTATGTAGTGCGCTCTAGAAATGTCTTTGATTGATTGATTGATTCAGCGCAATTGCTACACTCGCCTGCACCCGGCTTCCGCCTCAGGTGACTAGACTAGTGAGGATCTAACCTGGGCTCAGCCTTTTCCCAGTTTTAAGGCAGAGCTGGCCGTCCGGCGCAGGACTGCACCACTAGACTGCCGCCCGACTATCTTCCTACCCCCAATATGGCCGCCACCAAAACGCGCGTCTGCGGGTCCCAAGGAAACCCCTAGCAGCCAGCTAAGCCGTCAGGAGGCTGGAGAGACTGCAGGCAGGGCAGCGCAGCGCCAACCGAGGAGGTGACAGTGGTAGGAGGAAACCGAACAATTTTAAAAGAACTCCAGCAAAGTAAAGTGCAAAGTGCGAAGAGATAGTGGGGACACATAAGCTAGTAGTCAGCCAAGTGTAATCAGCATTTACAATACAAGTCACAACAAGGTAAAATGCATAAAACAGGAATTAAAACACTAGTGTTCAGCGCAGTGTTATACCCTGGGATTTTGCCTGACATCACATAGTCATCCCTGATGTAAGGGTCTACTCGTTCATGATAGATATTGCTTGATTCCTTTTTGAATTTCACAAATTTGTTTTGTTGAGTGTTGCTTTGAAATCATTCATTGTTTGATTTATCTCGCCTAGTCTTTTCTTAAGGCTCGCTGCGTATTGGTATGCTTTCAGACAGACTTCAATTGTGTGAATTACTGTTTTTAGTTCCTATGACAGTCGTGTCGCTGTTTATATCATTAATACCAACCAGTCCCTAGTGCAGGGCCACGAGATTAAGGACCAGTAATTTTGTAAGGTCTTGTAGTTTTGAAAGATTAAGGGTTTATTGCAGACTATAAGTCAACGTGGGGCTGAGTTTACCCTAAGATATTCTAACATAATTAGGCTGTGTTGCATTGTGTTTATCCGGGTTCGTTTCAGTTCGGGTAATTCCCAGTTTGCACAGTTTGCTCCTGTTGCAGGGGCCTGTGCTCCTTCAAAAGGTGATATGGTCGCTAAAATTCTGCACACTTCCACATCAGAGAAAGTGAGACCTGTGATTTCCGCCATTCCTAATGTTATAAAGGCTGGTTGTTTCGCAAATATTAGTTTGATTGAAAGATTGGTAGGAAAAATATGTTGTGGTGTGTCTAGGTGTTGCTCTGTCTGTGGTGTGTATATTTTATTGTTATTCCTCCCACAGCTGTGTGCTTCTGAATCATGAAAACAAAAATGTAGATGGAGTTAGAGGATAAGAACCGGGTCCACCCCCAAAAATGGTTCATAACACAGAAAAAAGGCATCCAGCCTAAATTTTAGTTCAGGCTCTGCTGAAAACATAAAGTTTTCTGTGAAACCCTCACTCACCAGGGTTACCCCTGGGTGGCATGCTTCATCATTGGGTCCTTTCCGTTCCGCTGCGGAATGGGGCGTGCTGCGACCAATTGAACTACGCAGGAGCACTTGTTGTTGACCATCAGAGACAAGATGGTCTGTGAGGGAGGAGTGGGGAAAGGAAAGGGAAATTTAAAAATACCTGGCAAGTGAGTAATGCCTATTTTATTCCAACCCCTAGTCTGGACTAGTTTTCCTGGAGGACAATGTCAAATTCTCACAAATACCTTTCGGAATTGACCACGTAATCCTTAAAACTAATCCTAAACTAATGTTTCATTGTGTGTGCTTTTATTTTAAATACTCATTCTTTTTGCACACATGAATAACATTTTTATACTCATCTATATTCCAAGCTGTGGGGAAGGTCATCTGGCATTTTTGACTATGTGAAGTAGTACTCCTGTAGTACTATTTTACGTCTTCAGAAACGCCTTGGTAAATTGGCCACCGAGAGAGATATTGCTTGTGGGGCCTTGTGACTCAGCCAGAAGACTCCAGCAGTGCCTGCACAGGTGTTTACATAGAGGGTCAACACTAAATAAAGGACACTGTTTACCTCTAAATCTCCCACATGAGGGAAAGGGAAAAACAACTATGAACCATTTGTGCAAAAAAGACTGGCACAAACAGCTTGTGTTGCTTTTCAACAAAAGTTAAAAATATCAATTTAAAAATGATGATTACAACCACTGTTTGTCTATTTAACACTTGACATATTGTTTAGCATATGGAATACCAATGTGACATGCATGTCTTACAATTGTCACTATGTGTTTATGGTTCAAGATAGGAAAGCGCCTCATTAGTTTATAGTATTAGCCAAACGAGTTAGTAAATAGTAGCTGCAGCAACAGCTTTACACAAGAGGTTTTGAGTAGTTCATGGTCGCATAGACAAACAAGTATTCGAAATCTGCTGACTTTTTTGCCAGTTGCAGTATTTCATCCTGCAGATTATTATAACAATTGGAGTGGCCACACTCCTGCTGTGGGCTGTGACTGACTTGCATTAAACTCAAATAATCTGGCTCCAAATAGTTAAATGTGTTTCTGTGATGAGTGCCTGGCCCGCATTTGGATTATTGGCCTAGGTGTTGAGGCTGCTTCATAAAAATGTAAAAACTATAAGACGCAATGGGAAAGTAAACATTGATACTAGTACATTAGATGTGGTTGATTAGGATCTACTTGCATGACTGCAGTGGAAGAGGAGTGGCACACTAGATCGGGGATCACACCACAAAGTCTGTTTGCTAATGCTTTGCCTAGTATTTTGGTATCTAAATATGACATGAAATTGGGTTGTATGAGTCCTATCTGTCTTTGGGTTTTCCCCTTTGGGATAAAAAAAATTATTTCAGTGGGTAAGTCCCTTGGATGTTCTCCTTCGTAGTCCTCCAAATACATCTTGTGCAGTGGGGCTGCTACCCTGCCTGCCATTTGTTTGAAAAAAATTCTACCAGCAATCCATCTGGACCTACAGTTTTCCCTGAGTCAATCTGTGTAAAGCCTAGGGTTGTTTCCTAATTTGTCAGGTCCTCCTCCTACTTCTGGGTCTGGTCACTGTCTACCCATCTGCCTAGGCAGTCCCTTGTAAATGCCTGTAGGAATTACCTGGGGATGTCAGATGTGTAGCATAGAAACCCTGAATATGGTCAGCCATTGCAGTGGCTATCTTTTCACTATTCATTACTCTGGAGCTATCTGGTGCCATCATACCTTGAATGTGACTCCTTCCCACTTCTTTTGTATGTAGCCATGCCAGGAGTTTCCCAGCCCTATCTCCTGCTTCAAAGAGTTGCTTTTGTTTGACCAGGTTTGCTGAGTACCTTCATCTGTGGCCACCATGAGATATTCTTCTATTTTAAGGAGGTTGCGGTTGGTTTGCAGCCATTACACCGCATTTTTTATCCCGCGGACTTTCAGGCCGCATACCATTTACCCGCAAGGACATTGACCTCGCATACCATCATGCCGCATTTTTTCAAAACGCATTTGTATTTATCACGCATGCCTTTACAACGAATTACGTTGTAAAGGCATGTATGGTAAATGCATTTGCGTTTTGAAAACCACGATGACGAGAGAGGTAAGGGGATTTGGGTTAATTTTTTAGGGGTGGGGTTTGTGCTGGGGTAGTTATTGTGTAGTGTAGTGTTGTGTTAGTGTAGTGTAGAGTTGTGGTGGTTGTTTAGTGTAGGGCCGTGCTCGGGGAAGTGTTATAGGGATTAGGGTAGTGTTGTAGTGTTTGTGTAGTGTAGGGCTATGCTGGGGGTAGTGTTTTAGGGTTTAGGGTAGTGTTGTAGTGTTTGTGTAGTGTAGGGTCATGCTGGGGGTAGTGTTTTAGGGTTTAGGGTAGTGTTGTAGTGTTTGTGTTGTGTAGTGTAGGGTCATGCAGGGGCAGTGTTTTAGGGTTTAGGGTAGTGTTGTAGTGTGTGTAGTGTAGGGTCATGCTAAGGGTAGCGTTTTAGGGTTTTGGGTAGTGTTGTAGTGTAGAGTCATGCTGGGGGGAAGTGTTATAGGGTTTAGGGTAGTGTTGTAGTGTAGGGTGACGCAGGGGTAGTGTTTTAGGGTTTAGGGTAGTGTTGTAGTGTTTGTGTAGTGTAGGGTCATGCTGGGGTGTAGTGTTTTAGGGTTTAGGGTAGTGTTGTAGTGTTTGTGTAGTGTAGGGTCATGCTGGGGGTAGTGTTTTAGGATTTAGGGTAGTGTTGTAGTTTTTGTGTAGTGTAGGGCCATGTAGGGGTAGTGTTTTGGAGTTTAGGATAGTGTTGTAGTGTTTGCGTAGTGTAAGGTCGTGCTGGGGTGTAGTATTTTAGGGTTTAGGGTAGTGTTGTAGTGTTTGTGTAGTGTAGGGTCATGCTGGGGTGTATTGGTTTAGGGTAGTATTGTAGGGTTTTTGTAGGGTCATGCTGGGGGTAGTGTATTAAGGTAGTGTATGTGTAGGGAAGTAAAGTGCTTTATGGTAGTGTTGGGGGGGTCGTGCTGGGTTGTTTAAATGTAGGAAAAGGACTGTGTGTCAAGGGTGGGTGGTGCAGGGGTACTACATTACAGTGTAGTGTAGGGTGGGGTAGGGTACTCTTACTTGCCTTAACTACTTTAACAATGAGTATACCTTTAATATACATGCCTTTTCGTTGTAAAGGCATGCGTGTTAAAGGCATATTCGTGTTAAAAGTATTCGTTCTCTTTATTTGTGGCTTAATAGTACTTGTGGGATCAAATTTGCGGTATGATGGTATGCGGGATGTTTGTCTGCGGTCTGACATCATATATTCGTTGTGGTTCCTCGTATCATTTGAGAGTTGTCGGGTTAAGGTTGGCTGACACTTTTTCCAGCACGAGGCATCTCTGAGCTCTTTGTCTTTTTTCTCCTGTTTCTTCTGATATATTCACTCCCCTTAATGTGGCCTTATAGCTTCCTATAGTACCACAACATCCGTGTCTGTGGGAGTTTTCTCTTTAAAATAATGTTCTGTGGCCATCTTGAGGCATTCCACCACCGCTCAATCTGTGAGTCGCCATGCTGCCATTCTCCATTTTACATTCACCCTATTTTCGTGTTGTCGTTAAAGAATTGGCTGACACTTTTTCCAGCACGAGGCATCCCTGAGCTCTTTGTCTTTTTTCCCCTGTTTCTTCTGATATATTCACTCCCCTTAATGTGGCCTTATAGCTTCCTATAGTACCACAGCATCCGTGTCTGTGGGAGTTTTCTCTTTAAAATAATGTTCTGTGGCCATCTTGAGGCATTCCACCACTGCTCAATCTGTGAGTCGCCATGCTGCCATTCTCCATTTTATATTCACCCTATTTTCCTGTTGTAGTTAAAGAAATGCTTAAGGAAGCGTCGTCTAAGATACCACTCCCTCTATATTCGGCATCAGGGAATCTGTGATGTAAAAGGGTAATCTATTCTGGTGAAGGTTTTGTGGGCTCCCGAACTATATGAATACCCCCTTCGGGACTCATGCAGGTATCTCTAGATGTGACTCTACCACAAAGTTTGTACAAAGCTCTATAGTGTCCCTGGCATCAAGCTGCGTGTCTGTGATGTGTGGGACCAATCTATATGTGGATGTAGTGTTATGTTGAAACCCCCCTTCAAAATAGTTGTGGATTTTGGCAGATCTAGGAATGGGCATCCCAGCTGTTGCAGGGTTTCAACTGGTAGCCCTAGCTGAGCATAGACACTTACCAACTGTTAGAGATGAGATTTCTGGTTGGCTAGGGCAAGCGCCTAAGCTAGGCAGAAACCACCACTCTCGTCAGGACAAGGGAGTTACATACCGAAGATAAGCCCTGCTCACCCCCTTGGTAGCTTGGCATGAGCAGTCAGGCTTATCCCAGAGGGAATGTGTAAAGCATTTGTGCAACACACACAAAGCAGTGACACACTAGGCACACCACAAAGGAAAATCCTTTCAAGGTTATATAAAATATAGCCCTTGTAATACTCATGAAACAAATTAGAATGCAATCACATATAGACTTTTTGCCACTTGGCAATAGATATGACTTTACATGGGGTTATATACAATACAGGGCCAATCGGACCTCTGTCATAACCATAAGAATGCACAGTTAGCAAAGCAACCAGTTCTTACTTGCAATAGTTCATTCAGCATAAACACATTAGGCAAACATCATCGTTGGCAATGTGTTGTTCCCAAACACATCATGCCCCTCATAGGCATAAACCTTATTGCTGTACATTACACTGGAGGAGTGCACACATTAGGCATAACCCCTCATCAGCAGAGTACTAAAGTATCCACTTATAGTTGGGCACACATGAAGCAATCAACCCATATAGGATGGCATCAATACAATAGAATGGCATGTAACAGACTTCATTAGTGAGCACCTGTCATACATTCCTCCTGCCCACCTGTACAAGACCATAGGCATAACATAATTCAGTAAGCAGTTGTCATTCAGGGCCTGTGACACACATAGGATGAATCACTGCGCTGCTAGGTGCTGGTCATAACCTCACACAGAATAGATTGTAGACCACATACAGCCTTGCACCACTTGGCGCTGGTCACGTAGATACACATGAGGTCATAATCATTTGGATGCCTCAGGCTACGCTCACCCAACTCACTTGTGTCCCGAGACACGTGGTCCCCAAAATGCAAAATGCCCTCAAACACATAAAAGTACGCTGCTTTGTTTGGCCATGATCACTTTGCAAACTGGGCATTTAACCTGATTTCACAGTTAGGGTATTTATGCCATAATGAACAGAAAGCACTCCACACTGTGACTATTACTGGCAGGGCCCTCCGTTGTGAGCAAGCAATGTAGGCCAAACGGTGTCGGTGATATGTGCGGAACTTTGACCAGAGAAGTTACCAGAGAAGAACAGTAGGAGGCAGAGGGACAGTACCTGCCAGAATGGTGAGTTGAAGCGGGACCATTCCTCTCGCTATAGCGCGCCTCCATGGCGTCCTTCTGGGAGGAAACGCATCGACTGCTGCTTTCTTTCTGTGGTTGCGGGCAGAGGCGCAACTAGAGCCGAATTTCGGGGGGGGGGCTAAGGAAAAATTTCGGGGGGGCTGAACCTTTATTCAGTAGGCAGAGTGGAGCTGCAGGGGCTCTTAGAAGGGGGTGAAACAACTGCAAGGCCTAATTAACATTCAAATGGTCTTTTAAAGACCTATGAAACGTTCGGATGCGGCTCTGTGTGTGCCTGGGATCTGTCTCATCCCGGGCTGCCACACACGACGGGGGGCTGAAGCCTGGTGAGTCCAATGGGTGTTGCGCGCCTGGTTGCAGGGGTAACGTCCCGGGTCGTGGTCAGACTCCGCCCGGCTCCCGCAGCTGCACGATCGTCCCACACAGGGAAGTGACAAGCATTCCCTGCATGGGAGACCTCTTCTGGTATCAGGCAGGTTCGAAGGAGCACAGAGCTAAGTCTACTTTTAGGTCTTGGCCTGATCCAACGCATTCGCTGGCCTCGGCCGAGACATTTTGGGGCTCTGGGAAATACTACTTTGCCGGCGATCAGCTTGCTAGAACGCGGACAAGAGCACGTGCGCGTTATAGCAAGCTGATCGCCGACAAAGTAGCACTTGCGGTGACGCGCGTGCGCATTACGCGCGTCACACTCGACGTTTTTTTTTTTCATTTAGTGGCCGCCAATGCTTGTTTGTCGGCTCTTCGGGTGTCGTGACTAGGCAGTTCACTTGGCTTGTGCTTCCAATCAGGAGTTTCCCACAATGTTATGTCGCTTCCCTGGACGTCTTTTTTAAATTTTTGTTGAAATCTTTTTTTTCTGCTGCAGTGTTGTCTTTTGAGCCTTCCTTCCCTGAGACCTGTTTGTGCTTGTATCAGGAAGGCAGCATTTGATGTGACATTTTTGTGAGGGTGGGCCATGACGCACAAGTCGTCTGCCTTCATGACCTAGCCCTTTTTTCTCCGATTTTAAGTTAATGTTTTAATGCTTGCACGCAGCGGGTTCATCTTACGCAGGGTCTCAGGGCAGCGCACTTTTTGGCTCGCCCTCACACACCCTGTGGTAGAAAAATTAGCCCTTCTCTATAAATAAGGGAGCAGAGAGGCACAGCACAGGAAACCCAGAGGCTCCGTTGTGAACACCAGGCTTAATGGCATGCGAGGCCGTCTTGCAGTACAGTCCAGAAGCCGCCCACTGGCAGAGCGCTCCTGTCAAGGTGGGAAGAGGGCTGCAGCTTGTTTGTTTTAATTGATGCTTTTCTGCCGCTGCACACTGTGCCATCTCAGCCCACAGCAGGAGGCACACGCCCTGTTTTCTTTAGTAAACACGGCGTCCGTTCTGGCTGATCTGAGTGTCAAAAAAGTTCCCGACGTTGTTCTCTGAAGAAAGGTGGTCTGCCTCAGGTGCTTTTTTTTTTTTTTTTTAAAGAGGATGGGTTGCACCTGGTCCGTGACCTTAACCCATGGTGGGCTCTGAGATTTTACGATCAAGTCGACAGTGTGAAGATTGCATGCACGTGCGCGCAGTCTGGCGAGTAGGTGCGCGCACACTTCTTACTTTGTGATTGCATGAAGAATTTAGTTCCGAGTAAGGTTACTTGAATAGATTGAATATGCGGCGACTGTAGGTGTTGTCTGGGGATCTGCTGCGACTGCACTCTCGGAGTTGCCTCTTGGAAGTGAATACAGCCACCCCATGTGCCTTCTTATTATGGAAAGGAGCGTTTTACAGATTCATTTCTCCAAACTTTTTGAAACCTATGCATTGTCACGCTGCTGTTTGGGATCCACGTTGGTACATTGTGTTAAGTTGTTTGTTACTGGGGCACCCAAGGCCCATTATGGCTCTTTCAAGTCTATAATGTGTGCTTTCTGAGCTCTTGTCAGTGAAACCTCAGGATTGGCGCGTGAACTGTGATGATTGTCTGTTAAACAAATAAAAGGGGAGCCTTGAAGCACCTCACAAGCACAAGATGCGGTAATGTCACCGGCTTCTCGAGTCTCACTGCAGGCTTTTGGGGGACGGGGTCAGTGGGATGCCAAGGTTGGAGCAGTGCGCAGCACTGGTTACTATCGCTCTTGGGTTGCTTGACCCCCCCAGTCTGCACACTGCGCGGCCCCCGTCTTTCGTACTTCCCCACACACCTCCTCAGGCTGCTGGCAGTGCAGTCAAAGGACCACGCCGATGTAAGGTGCTGTTGTCGTCTTTGTTCCCTGGCTGGCATAAGAGCACCTTACACAAACATCCTTTATCCTTGTGCCGCGGTCTCTCCCCCTGAGACACAAAGCTCATGTGCATGACCCAACGATCTTTCCTTATTTCATTTTAATCTCTGAGCCGTGGGAGTCATGGGAAGTCCCCTTTGTTCACACACAGCTTTAAAAAAAATGTTGGATTTTGTTTTAGTGTGCAATGTTTTGTTTGGTAATTCGGATCTCTTTCCAAGCCCAAACGTTTTCATTTCAAGTCACCTGCATGGGATATATGAGAGTGTGTGGGTAGTTGCAGAAACATATTTGTAGCAGCGATCAGTACATAGCAGTCGAGTTGCTATTCAACCACCCACTTTGTTTTTGGGTATTACAGCTTCTATAATATAGAATCTATATTATTGGCAGTCGTAAAACGCTATCAGATATTCACATGGAACCAAGCACTTAGGGGCAGATTTATGTTAACTGGCGCATCCCGAGGGATGCGCCAGTTAACATGCGCCACAGTGCGCCACAGCTACGCCACCCATGGTGCGCCGCATTTATGATGCGGCGCACCATGGGACAAAAACGGCACAGATGCGTGACGCATCTGTGCCGGAAATGTGGCGCATTGCTGGAGTTGCGTCGCAAGCGCGACGCAGCTCCAGCAATGCTCTGGGGGGGCCTATTCTTTCAATGCTGCCTCAAGCCTTACGCCTGCTTCAAGCAGGCGCAGGGTTTTGACGCAGCATTGCCCTGAAAGTGACTGAGTGAAATCTCATAGATTTCACTCAGCCACTTTCAAGAGGCGTTCCTGCGCAGGAACGCCCCCCCCTGCGCAGGAACGCCTCCTCATGGCACAGTGCTGTACAACGTGACGCATCTCCTAGATGCGTCACGTTGTAAATAGAGCGCAGGGATGCGCCACGTTTCTGCGCCGTTGCGTCACGCAACGGCGGCGTAAACATGGCGCAAGCCCTTCATAAATCTGCCCCCTAGTGATTTGTGTAATGCTTTCAATTGTTGATATTACTCTAGCGCTTTACGAGGTGTTTTTGGCTTCTTACGCACGATTCCAATTGTCGACACATGGCTTTTGTTTCTTCTAAAACATGAGCCTTTGTGTGCGAGGGAAGCAGCCAGGAGGATTGAATCAGCTAGGTTGATAGCCTATGGTCACCTCGGAGACCAGCCCAACACACATTCAGGTGCCCCCCCCCCGCCCCCCACTTTCAGGAAAGAAATAAAGCAATTACTGTATAGGCCACTCCAAAAACTATATACAAAGTCAACAAACAGATTAGCCCCTTACTAGACCACCTGGAAGCCTTTGACACCTAGTCAAGAAGCGCTATAAAATGTGTGTAGTATAGAGCACTGTAAAAATGTAACTTTACCGTAGCATCCTTATGTTAGAAGTATACACCTTTTTCAATGTCCAGTTAAAGCATACTGTTTAACCTATCCTTTTAAAGTTCTGGTTTAGGATATATAGCCAGTGCTCCCAAATGGTAAGGTAAACTTCCCCCTTTCTCAGTGTCGCATATTTTTCCTCCCAGAGCAGGGGACTTTCACCTCTGAAATCGGCACAAAGTGTTCTGCTACAAGTGCACATTTTCCATATTATCAGCCCTTCCCCACCCGGAATGCTCTCTGCATGTGTGATGCCTCCAAGCTTCAGATTGTGTGCCCTTTCCATCAGGTATCGTCCTTCTCTGCAGAGCTTCAGTTCAGGTGGCTGTATCCCAGAGTACTTCTGTAATCTGCCTGGCTACTTGTAACAAGCATTGGAATAGCCAATAGGTTTCGCTTTTAGGACCTTCTAAGTATTTAGTTATGCAGCACAATATCCTTAGTGCAACAACATCAACTGTTGCGTGGCTAAACACTTAAAAGGTCCCAAAGGCGAGAACTATTGGCTATGCCAATGCTTGTTAAACAGAGCCCCTGAAATCAGCCATATCGCCTTAGCCGAGGTAGACGGGGGACAGGCCGCACTGCTCCACTCACTGAGCCCTGACCACCAGTGAGGAACTCATTCCTCTGCAGGTTCCTGGATCTTTGGGGCCTCGGGATGGCCTGCAAAACAGAACAGGTGCTGTCTCTGCCAGGGCAGCAGAAGTGACTTCTGGATCGTAGCCCTCCTGCTTCAGGGGAGGGGTAGGGCTACCACAGGACCACTTCTCCTTGGCATTGCCCCTGCAACACGTGGCTAATCCACGCTGAGTAGGGCGCACTTAAGAAGTATCCAAAGCGCTCACCATGCAAGGACTTACGAAGACAAATGAAACAGAGGAGTGAACCATACATCACTCACCACACGCTGGGGTGAGGGCATATACGTGCCACTTGTACTTTCAATACTAAATAAAAAGAGGTGGGGCAGAACCCACATTGCTTGTGCAGAAACAAAGCACACAGAGCACTAGCAGAGCACCGCACACAGAGCTCTGTCAAAGTAAAACGAGCACGAGGGAACTTTCCACATGTGAAGCACCCGGAATTTCCAATTAAAGTGGAAACATCGAAAGGAAGACTTTGATGTCCCTGAGTCTTCCAACAACAGGAGGCCGGCACACACAGGCCCTTGGAGACTCTTCTCAAGCAGGGGGGTGGACACAGCAAATTCCCTTGGCAGATCCATCTACTGCAGGACAACCCCAGACAGCACACAGCAAAGGGGCAGCGCTTTGCCTTCAGTCCCCCCAGCTCTTCTCCTTGGCAAAGGGTCCTCTTGATTTATGAAGTAGTCCACTTTACTGGGGATTTAGGACACATACTTATACCCCAAAATGTCTTTGATGTCTTTGAAGTAAGGGTCTCTGAACCCAGTCCAAACCAGTGCTGCATTCAGTGGTTAAGCATGCCCACAGGAGGTGGAAACAACATTGTGCAAGGGAGACAGGCTCCATTCAGGTGCAAGGTAAATCTCCTCCCACCACTCTACATGCAGCCAGGGCCTATTCGACTCAGTGCTGGGTCTAATCCATTAAGAGCCAGGCACACCTCGACCTCCCTCCGGGCTGTCTAAAGGGAATGCGCATCCTTTGTTTCTCTCACACTGAAACCAGACAGTCAATCCAAAAACAGGCAGGAACAAAGACACATAGTACACAGAAATCCACACTTCTAAAAGTGGCATTTCTAAAATAGTGATAATAAATCTGCAGAAACCATTATGCAGCATTTGTTACCACTATTCCAAACATACCAAACTTGACCACTCTACTCCTCTCAGGTCAGTAATTACCACCAAAGCACAAATCATAGAATTCCCCTGTGCATTACTATGAGAGGGCAGCCTCAAAGTAGTGAGAAACTAAAATTCTGTATGTCACTACCAGGACATAAAACACAAAAGTGTCAAATGGTCTAAAAGAAAATCTATGTGTGGCTCATTAAACTGATGCTGTCCGTTACAACCCACTTGTGAAGAACAACATAGTAAGATGTCCTGCGATCCCTACGTGACCTGTCAGGATACCCATCAGTCACCACTCGGAACCGCCCTTCATCATTTGGGATTCCTGTGAACCAGCTACTTGGACCATTACCGGTAGATATAGAAGGTCAGATCTCATAACCTCCTGAAAACCTGGTAATGACCAGTGCGGTTTGAATGTTGGTGGTACCAGTTGGTTGGTAAAAGGGTGACTGATTTGCAGTGCTAGTGAACAAAGTGAATATTAGTGAGGATAAAGTTGGGTGAGGGAGCAAGAATGAAAGTTTATTCTGTCTTTTGCTCGCTCCGCCAACATTAAAAGAGCAGCAAAGGTAAGTTTGAAAAATAACTACCTAGATGTGAAAAATGGTCAACATGTTTCAGCATTTTAATGGACCAACAAGTCCAATGCTTTCATCAGGACCAGGGAATTAAATAGTGCTACTGCAAAAGTGATAATGATAAAAAATGTGACTAGATAATTAACATACTGCAACACGGAAAAAGATCACCTGAGTTCCTAGGTGTAGTCTTGGCTTGCAGCTGTACTTGTATGTCACTGATGAAAAGAAAGAAGTACAGACAGACAACAGTAAAATAACCACATACATATAGATATTGTCACATGTAGTAAATACATATTAACGCAAATAGGATTATTTAATGGAACCAAACATTGGTTCTTGTTTTTTCAAACATGGAGGCTCTTAAATATAATTCCTTCATGTAGTAAGGATACTTCGTCCTACCCTTAGTGTCGAAGTTGAGGGCCTCACCCCGCCTGGCAACGGCTCAGGGAACAAGGGAAGCACCGCTCTAGTGATAAAAAGGAGGCAAGAACAAAGTAATTGCTTCCTGTCAACTGAGAATAGCAAGCACCAGTATTTCAATAAATGTATAATTAGGCTTCTTAGAAGTGTGCGAAGCAAACAGTGAATTTTGTCAGGGGCTAGGTATTGGCCATGTTGATACAAAGTAAATGAGGCAGCCTTTATCAGAAAATGAGAACGAGGTGTCGTATGAACAGGTGGTCAAAGCTCTGGTATCTCATCGCCTTTTGTTATCAAAAAGGCAATCAGCCTTTCGGTTATCCTTCTTAAGTCTCAGTATGAGTCATGATTGTATCATGCAGAAATGGGGACTCGTGAGTGATACGGAGCAGATTGAGCTATTACCATAGTGCGGTATTGCGTTATTTCAGGCTAAATTTAAACAAGCAATCTGCACCAACGAGGAAAGGTGTGGTAAAGGATCCCCTTTATTAAAAATGTGTATATGCCGAGGAAAAATTATAAGGAGCGTCTCACCTCTCCGCCGTCTTCCGAGCCGGTTGGGGAGGTGCCTGAACACAGTTCGAGCCGCAAAATAAAAGCAGTGCGCCCAATGGTTCTACCATGATCATGTGACCGGTAAAGTTTACACATGAATCAAGAAGTAGCAAGCTGGAATTCTATTGGGCCTGCTTGGGGTCAGGTGATTTTTACGATCGAGTCATTAAAAATGCTGAATAGTAGCTGTAATTTCTAAAGTACCCCCTCGCAATGATGCTGTGACCAGTTGGCGAGTGTTTTTAACAAGAGAGACAAAAGACTCCCTAAGGTGTTTACTCACCCATGGTGTTGTAAGCCTCAAAATTATATTTACGGGACATCTATATATTTGTTGCCTCAAAAACCAAGGAGGAAATTGTTGGACTCATTTTAATTGTTATGTACAGGGCATACAGAAGATTATTGACATATTTCATATAACTCATGCTTTTGCACTAGAGAAATGTTCACTGCTAGCTGAATAGAGGGGTCCTTCCAATGTCATGTGGGGCATATCGACAGCATGATTCAACATAACAGTGATGTAACCAGGGAGTTTTTAAAGAAGTACATTCCGCAATGTCAGTAGAAGACCCTTTCAATAAAGCCATAAGCTGAAAGATACTCATATCTCTATTTCAAGGGAAAAACTAGGCAAAGGCGGTCATAAAGTTGACCAAGGTATGTCATCATTTAAGCCTCCATTGTTTGTCCCCAGCTTGAACACCCATTTCTGCTCCTTATGTAAAAGAAACTTAGAGTGGTCCGTAACATGGGGAGGGATGTAGGGCTGTTCAAGGACAGTCCAAACGTTCAAGGACAGTCCAAACAAATGCAGTAGGGGCATGTTGTTTTTCTAAAAAATGATTAGTAATTTAGTTGCCTGCCTTTTGCAACGAATGGTGCTCTTATGTTCGGAAATTCGAGTTTTAACTTTCCGAGTTATCATCCCTATGTATTTTAAGCCGTATGGGCAAGTTATGAGATAGATAAGTCCTTCACTGTTACAATTGGTATATTTGTTTTGTATCCATGGTCGATTGGTTCCTATGTCGATCTCTGTCGACTTAGTTGTTTGTGGACAGGCTTGGCAAGACCCACAGGGATGGTGCCCTTTAACAGGTGGAAGGTCCCAGATAGTGCCAAGAGCCCTTGGTATTTTGGTGTGTGGTCTAGTGTGAACAATGTGATCCCTCAGATTTGGTCCTCTTTTAAAAGAGAATAGGGGTGCAGCCAAAGTTTCTTGCCCTGAATTCAAAATAGGCCAGTGTCTTTTTACTATCTGAAACTGACTGGTGTAATGCTATCCAAGTCCCGGGCCAACAGAAGGGAAGAGATGACTTCTAAAGTTTCATCTTGAGGTATCGACGTATACAGTGATTCCACGTGAAATGAAACAAGGTGGTCACTATCTGCATTGAATTCTATGTCCGGAAGAAGACGTAGTACATTTGTTGTGTCTTTTAAGTATGTAGGCATTTCCTGCACAATAGGGCGTAGGTAAGCATGGGCGAATTTTGCGAATCTCGCGTTCGTGAATTTTGCGGATTTGCGAACTCGCAATCCGCAAAATCCACGAATTCTCGCGAATTTGCGGATTTTTTTTTGTGTGTTCGTGCGGGTTTCTGCCAGTTCGCGAGGGTTTTGTACAATTTCGCAAACGCGAACTTACCTGTCGGGTCGCAAGTTTTGCAAACTTGTTGTTTCTACGTGTCCAGCCTGTTTGGGACACTCTTCTTCATCACTGCCACTCTCTGTCACCACTGCCACTCTCTGACTACTCATGCCACCCTCTGGCCCACCCATGCCACCTTCTGTTTCATCACAGCACCCTCTGGTTGTCCAGTGTACATTATTGTGGCAAAGCAAAGCACACCTTCCCTGCCTCAAGTGACCTGAATTAATTTGGGGCTGATTAATGTGTCACAGAATATTTTTTTAGCTGGCACCTGCTTCCTTAGTGCTTCCTGATTAGTGATCTTTTGCACTTGCTAAGTGCTTTCATTGTTGCAAAATTAGTTACAACACCTGCCCTGCCCCAACTGACAATAATGAATTAGGGGCTGATTAATGTGTCACTGGATTTGAACTTCCAGCCTGGCTCCTGCTTGTCTGCCTTAGCTGTAATTCAGGACCTTTGTGTAACTATTCTGAGGGTCAGAGCAGGGTCACATAATAGTTGCAAGTAGGCAACTGAACTCTGGAGGGGCCCCTCAGGCAGCACTACAGGAAATGGCTACTAATGATGAGCTTGAACTTTTGAACCTGGTAAGTAGTTTGTTTTGCTAAGATCGTATTACTGCAATTTAGCGCTTATTCGCGGGGCGCGAAGTTGAACTGGGAAGCCGCGAACTCATGCGAACAGTGCGAGCAAGCCATAAAATCCGCTGCTCGCGGACTTGCGGATTTTGCGGGAAATTCCCGAATCTCGCGGATTGCGAATTTACCGAAAATCCGCAAAATCCGCGAGCGTAACGGATTTTCCGCCCATGCTTAGGCGTAGGAAATGATCAACAAAGGTGGAAAGTGGTTCCAAAATGGATCCAATACCCAAGATTATTGGGCGGCCTGGAGGTGGCCTTTGCTGTTTATGTACCTTCAGAAGACAATAGTCTTTCCTACGGAATCACTGTATACGTCGATACCTCAAGATGAAACGTTAGAAGTCATCTCTTACCTTCTGTTGGCCCGGGACTTGGATAGCATTACACCAGTCAGCTTCATCATGGCTTGTGCCACCTTGGCCATGAAACACAAATTCTTTAGATTTGAAGATACGGTATACCTACAAACATCGGGGACCAGCATGGGGAGCATTTTTGCCCCCAGCCTGGCAAATCTCTACGTGCATCATTTTGAGCAAGAACATGTTCTTACCAGTGGCAACCCCTATATCACTTCCATAAAAATATGGAAGAGGTATATCGATGATATACTAGTGATATGGCGTGGGACACATGAAGACCTTCCGGCGTTCCAGATCTGGTTGAACTGCAGGAATGATTTTCTTTGTTTCACTCTGGAGGCAAGTAAAACTAAAATTGCCTTTCTGGATCTTATGATCTTCACTACTCCGGAAGTGCTCCAATCAGAACTCTACAGAAAGCAGATGGCGAAAAATTCTTTACTCTGTTTTGATAGTCACCATCCCAAATCCCTCATAGAAAATCTACACTATGGGCAGTTCCTGAGGGTACAGAGGAATTGTTCAACGAAAGAAGGCTACAAGACACATACAGCTGCCCTACAAGATCAGCTTCATTGTAGGAAATATCCTCCCAAACTTGTACGCAAATCAATGAAGCGGGCCAAGAACAACAATAGACAGGCCCTACTGGAACCGTCGATTCCGAAAACTACATCTGAAAGACTAACCTGTGTCAGCACCTTTGGGACCTTGTCCAATAAAATTCAAAAGATAGTAAAAAGACACTGGCCTATTTTGAATTCAGGACAAGAAACTTTGGCTGCACCCCTATTCTCTTTTAAAAAAGGACCAAGTCTGAGGGATCGCATTGTTCATACCAGTCCACACACCATAATACCAAGGGCATTTGGAACTATCTGGGACCTTCCACCTGTTAAAGGGCACCATCACTGTGGGTCTTGCCAAGACTGTCCACAAACAACTAAGTCGACAGAGATCGACATAGGAACCAATTGACCATGGATACAAAACAAATTTTACCAATTGTAACAGTGAAAGACTTATCTATCTCATAACTTGCCCATGCGGCTTAAAATACGTAGGGATGACAACTCAGAAAGTTAAAACTTGAATTTCCGAACAAAAAAGCAACATTTGTTGCAAAAAGAAGGCAACTAAACTTACTAATCATTTTTTAGAAAAACTACATGCCCCTACTGCATTTGTTTGGAGTGTCCTTGAACAGCCCAACATCCCACCCCATGTTACGGACCACTCTAAGTTTCTTTTACATAAAGAACAGAAATGGGTGTTCAAGCTGGGGACAAACAAGGAAGGCTTAAATGATGACATACCTTGGTCAACTTTATGACCGCCTTTACCTAGTTTTCCCCTTGAAATAGAGATATGAGTATCTTTCAGCTTATGGCTTTATTGAAAGGGTCTTCCACTGACATTGTGGAATGTACCCCTGTAAAAGCTCCCTGGTTACATCACTGTCATGTTGAATCATGCTGTTGATATGCCCCACATGACATGGGAAGGACCCCTCTATTCAGCTAGCAGTAAACATTTCTCTACTGCAAAAGCACGAGTTATATGAAATATGTCAATAATCTTCTGTATGCCTTGTACATAACAATTAAAATGAGTCCATCAATTTCTTCCTTGGTTTTTGAGGCAACAAATATATAGATGTCCCATAAATATAATATTGAGTCTTACAACCCCATGGGTGAGTAAACACCTTATGGAGTCTTTTGTCTCTGTTGTTAAAAACACTTGCCAACTGGTCACAGCATGATTGCGAGGGGGTACTTTAGAAATTACAGCAACTATTCAGCATTTTTAATGACGCGATCGTAAAAATCACCTGACCCCAAGCAGGCCCAATAGAATTCCAGCTTGCTACTTCGTGATTCATGTGTAAACTTTACCCGTCACATGACCATGGTAGAACCAATGGGCGCACTGCTTTTAATTTGCGTCTCGCACTGTGTTCAGGCACCTCCCCAACCGGCTCGGAAGACGACGGAGAGGTACTGACGTAGAGGTGAGACGCTCCTTATAATTTTTCCTCGGTATATACACATTTTTAATAAAGGGGATCCTTTACCACACTTTTCCTCGTTGGTGCAGATTGCTTGTTTAAGTTTAGCCTGAAATAACGCAATACCGCACTATGGTAATAGCTCAATCTGCTCCGTATCACTCACAAGTCCACATTTCTGCATAATGCAATCATGACTCATAGTGAGACTTAAGAAGTATAACTGAAAGGCTGATTGCCTTTTTGATAACAAAACGCAATGATATACCAGAGTTTTGACCAGGGATGCTACCTGTTCATACGATACCTCGTTCTCATTTTCTGATAAAGGCTGCCTCATTTACTTTGTATCAACATGGCCAATAACTAGCCCCTGACAAAATTCACTGTTTGCTTCGCACACTTCTAAGAAGCCTAATTATACATTTATTGAAATACTGGTGCTTGCTATTCTCAGTTGACAGGAAGCAATTACTTTGTTCTTGCCTCCTTTTTATCACTAGAGCGGTGTTTCCCTCGTTCCCTGAGCCGTTGCCAGGTGGGGTGAGGCCCTCAACTTCGACACTAAGGGTAAGATAAAGTATCTTTACTACATGAAGGAATTACATTTAAGAGCCTCCATGTTTGAAAAAACAAGAACCAATGTTTGGTTCCATTAAATAATCCTATTTGCGTTAATATGTATTTACTACATGTGACAATATCTATATGTATGTGGTTATTTTACGGTTGTCTGTCTGTACTTCTTTCTTTTCACCAGTGACATACAAGTACAACTGCAAGCCAAGACTACACCTAGGAACTCAGGTGATCTTTTTCCGTGTTGCAGTATGTTACTTATGTAGTCACATTTTATATCATTATCAATTTTGCAGTAGCACTATTTAATTCCCTGGTCTGTTTGAAAGCATTGGACTCACTGGTCCGTTAAAATGCTGAAACATGTTGACCATTTTTCACATCGAGGTAGCTATTTTTCAAACCTACCTTTGCTGCTCTTTTAATGTTGGCGTAGCGAGCAAAAGACAGAATAAACTTTCATTCTTGCTCCCTCACCCAATTTTATCCTCACTAATATTCACTTTGTTTACTAGCACTGCAAATCCGTCACACTTTTACCAACCAACTGGTACCACCAACATTCAAACCGCACTGGTCATTACCAGGTTTTCAGGAGGTTATGAGATCTGACCTTCTATATCTACCGGTAATGGTCCAAGTAGCTGGTTCACAGGAATCCCAAATGATGAAGGGCGGTTCCGAGTAGTGACTGATGGGTATCTTGACAGGTCACGTAGGGATCACAGGACATCTTACTATGTTGTTCTTCACAAGTGGGTTGTAACGGACAGCATCAGTTTAATGAGCCACCCATAGATTTTCTTTCAGACCCTTGACACTTTTGTGTTTTATAATTTCATTTAGGGAATGTGTCTTAGCATGGTCTTTAAACTCCCTTAGGCCCCCTTCAATTTTTTTGTTTTTCACTCTACCAGGACATGCCACACAGTTAAGGCACATGTCCTACCTTTTACCTACAATGTACCCTGCTCATAGGGCTAGCTGGGCCTACCTTTGGGATGACTGATATGCAGTAAAAGTGGAGTCACAGGAGTGACACTCACTTTATGTGCCATGTCCCAGCGGCAAAAAACTGTGCGTGCAGGCCCTGCAATGGCAGAAGCCTGAGACAGGTTTGAAAGGCTACTTTGGTGGGTGGCACTGTTGTAAATTAACAGCAATTAGATTAAGCATTAGCAGAAGACATCCTGTATTTAGAGATTATCTTGTCCGTTTATGGAATCCATTTTGTTTTTCTGTGAGCCATTTTGTTTGCCATGTGCTCACCATGTGCTCTGTTCTACCTTCTGTTAACTTCCCTAGAAATATGCTTAGAGACGAGATATATTTATCCTCCTTTGCTTTGCACTTGCCCAGTAGAGCTTACAGCTGTTCTTAACTTGTAACTGTCAATATGTGTCCACCAGAATTAGCTTACTGTCAGCCCTTCCCACTTGTTGCTAGCACACTCTCTGTATGACCTTATATGTATTTGAAACCAACACTCTGTGTCTTGTACCGCCTTCATTTCAGCCCCTGTTTGGGAATAAAAGGACCAAGCTCCTTCTAGTCAATGTGCTACTTCATACACTACCGAAGGGTGTTGTATGGTTGTGGTTCCACCTCATGAGGTTTAATAAATACTTGGTTTTCTATTCCAGTTTCTGTGCCAACTTCTTACTATTGGTCTGAGGACTCTGAGCAAAGAAGGGTGAATCCCTTGCACTGGCAGGCCTTGTTACGACAAATTGGCGCTACAACGTAGTGTTCATCGGCGACTCGGATGCCCGAAGGACTGGTCAAGACTGAGGGTTGGAATCCTGCTTTGGACGTGATCACTGCCGGAGGACACCCGAGTCTTGGCATTCACAGGGGTTTTCCTTTCTTTCTGTTCTGACCATCCAGGTGACGCCGGTCCTCGACTGAGATCTCTTCTGTTGATTTGCTGTGCAGTGACCGTTTGGTCGATTTGAGATCGTGGCAGTAGGAACCTGGACACCATTTGATTGGTAAGAGCCGTTTTACGGCACTTGTAAGTTTGAAGCCTTGGATTGGTAAGGTAGTTTAGAAACACTTACTGTGGCATTTGTATTGGCCGAATATTGAACGTCTCCTATGATTATGAACATATATGTGTTGCAATACATCTAGGCAGGTAATGAGGAGATTTTTCTCTACTTCTAAGAATATTTGAACGGCGCAACGTACGAAGAGTACTTTAAGTGTTACTTTGATTATAATACTGCATATTTTGCACTATTTTTGGCATGCCTGTTTCCAGCACACTTCGTAAGATGTGTTGCTTTGGGAGTGGTACCAGTTTTAAACTCGAAGAAAGAAAACCGCTGCCCCCCCCCAGAGGGGACGCCTAATAGGGATATGTATATTAAATATGGTATTTCGTCCATAATGTACAGCACATTGTGGAATAAATGCACCCGTAAGGATCATGAGTTGCGTTGGCCTATGCATGGGTCATTTGATTTGCAAAAGATTCAGTATGTGGAGCAACGGATGTTCAAGCGAAAGGCTAGGCAAGACATGTTTGACTGTGTGCTAAAGTGGGAGAAAGAGGTGCGTGAGCGAATGAAGCGTGAACAGGCCTTGATTGAAAAAGAACAGCATAAAAGTGTGCATGCAAAAGCATTAGAAATGAAAGATAAATAGATTAAAGAAATTAAAAAAAGGGAAGATAGGGAGCGTCAGTTACAGGTAAATGGCCAATACGCTATTCTTAGGCCTCTTTATCCTATCCTTAATAAACCTCAAGATGATTTCTTGTTATTAGAGCGTTCTCTACCTCCGTGTATTTCCCCTTCTGCTCCTAATGAATCAGTTGAGGCCTCTCCTACAAATCAGGATAAAGCCAGAGACACTCGCTCGATGTTAACTACCGAACGTTCCTCTGAGATTAGATCTGCGGCGCGAAAAGCCGTTTGTGGTACTTTCACTGTTTCTGAACTTCTAGATACTATTAGGAATTGGTCGGAAAAGGAACAGAAATATTTTACTGAGATATTGGCTACAGAGGTTGTTGAGAAATTTAGGAAACATTCAGTGGAAATAAAGGCAGCTGATATAGCAGCTGATCATATGTAATTACGTGAAGGTTCTTTTGTCTTTTCCCAGTTGGCTGACACGACCAGACGCCTGGTTAAACTACGTGGTGAAGCAGTCCGTTTGTGGGAGGAGAAAAAGGCAGCAGCCACTGCTGCACAAACATCTCGAGTCTACATGGCACGAGCTCCGACGCTCGAAACAGATAAGAATGTTGTAAATGTGAAACCCATGCAGGAAGCAGCACCTTTGTATGTTCCTCCTAAAGGAGCAGGTACAAGTGATAATGAGACTTCTGCCGACGCGAAAGGGTACTTTATTTATAATTGGGTTTACACTCCTTGGAATAGAGCATTGCCTGATCCACGAAAGAATCGGACAGCCTTTTATGAAGAAATTGAGGGTGCCATTAGTTCTTGTACTATGACTTTGTCTGACATTGATTTGTTTTTTGGGTTAATATTACCGCCTGATATGTATAGAACTGTGCGTAAAGTCAATGATTGTGCGGTATTTGGGGCATTGTGGTCAGATATAGAACAATTAGATAAAGATAGGAGACCTGCACAAAAATCATGTCAGCTAATTTTAGTTCTTCCAGCAGCTATCTTGGTTAAATTAAAGACGATTATTCCCCCTCAGGACCAATTGCAAGACGTACAAAGAAAATACAACAATCGAAAGTGTTAAAAAAGGTTAAAGCGAACACCGTAGGAGTGAATCAGTCACTAATATCTCCAATAGCAAGGATGTTTGAGAAATCGGGAAAAGTGCCGGATACATTTCAATTTTTGAAGGATCCAAATGGAGTGTTGATAACAATGCAAATAGATATGGAAAATGATAAACTACAAACCCCAATCAAACCTACTAGTAGCGAGACATCCAGTATGCAGGTCACACAAAGCATTCAACAAAAAGAAGAGTGTAACTCACAAATTAAGATTAATGAACAAAAGGATAATTAATTCCAAATTACAGATCAGGATATATTAAGTGTATCTATACCTTCCGGTACAAATCATCAAGATAATGTAAAAGAAATGGACGTATCGGGTGTACTATCTAATGATATAAATTGCTATATAAGTGATTCTGATTTCAATATCCTGATGTCAATCAGGTAATCCAGAGAGGTATGAATGAAGAAAAACTGTAACCTAGGTCAATGATTCCTATAGAAGTAAACATAGAAATCAAGAAAAGATCCCAGACAGTTACTGAGGGAAGAATGCCCAGACAATTGAGTAATCACAGCTGCAATACAGGGAGCGTCATTCAAGAAGACGATGATCTTCATGGAACACAGAAAGATAAACCAAATGGGGGGATGATTTAGGAAATAAAATAAATGAAGATACTGATTCAAAAATAAATTACATATTATTGGCAGAATATGCAACTTCCACTACCAGTTAAGATCAAAATGGAAATTCAACACAACATAAGCAAATAGGAATAAAAGAACAAGATATGGGGATGAGTTGGGATATTCTTTACCAAACCTCTACTCTTACATTAGAAGCAATAAAATATCAATCCAATAAAATGGACATTCAAATTGAACTTCTCAAAATGATGGCAAATGCAGTTGCGGGGATTGACAACAAACTTGCCAAGCTTAATGGTCTGAGTTAGAGCTCAAACTGACAGTGAAAAAATTGCCACAGACTGCATCTGTATACCTATCATAGACAAGCTAGCAACAATACCGGAGGTTTTGCATGCCATCATAGAAGATACCAAAAAGACCATTCAAAAGGAAAATGGAAATGATAAGGAAAAAATTAAAGAAAAACCTAAACTCATTATGAAGATTGATAAGGAATATAACAGCTGCATTGAAAGTACTGATGGGCTAGAACTAACACCAGCAAGTACGTCGCAGACAAAATCAAATGTACAAGACGAAAGAATATCATCAATAGACGTACAAATATTGGACCAGACAAGGGATGAGACAACCAGTAAGAAAACAAGGGTAGATCAAGAATGTAAAGATCATGACACTCACGGTTTCACTATGACAAAACGTCAAAGGAAAAAATTACATAAAACAAGAAAAAATGCAAAAACCCAAAACTGCGTAGTAATACAATTGGATGAAGATTTGATACCAACTATAGACACGCAAGGATACGATTTAGGAAATGAATTACCAAGAGAAGAAAAAAAGATCTCATCAACAACTAAGAATGGGAATAATAAATACTTTTGTATTAGGACTTCTCAGCATGTCATGGTAAGCGTATAAATTCTACCGTGGTGCTTTTAGCTTTAATCGAGGAGTTACTTTAGTAATACAGACTAAACGCGAATGCAAAGAAAATAAAATTGTATATAATGAACCTGATATATTATCTTTTTGGCGCTTCTTGCATAGATTATGATTGACGTTTGTGATATGTGTGGTGTAAAACTTGAATGGAATGTTTTTTCATACAACATGTTGAAATGAATATATTTGTTTGTGTTTCTAGATTCCCCTGACGAAGGGAGTTTTTTAATCCCGAAATGGATTGGGCTGGTGTAAATAAATCATGACATGAAATCCATCTAATGCCTTTGATCTTATTTGAACATTGATGATAAGAACGCAATGAATAAAATGAATTGAACTTAAGACAGGAAAAGGATGAAAAGTAACAGAGAAAAGTTGGAGAAAAAAATTATAAAATGATATGAATTTAATTCATTGGATTCAGGCTACCATTTGGCTGTGCAGCTTTATGGATAGCTGAGTGGGTTCCTTCCTGGTTTAATAATAAATACCATATTTGAAAAAGAACCATCAATGGAAAAAAATAGTGTTCAAAAGAATATAGCTATTAAGACATCTAAAAGAAGCCAAATAGGGATGGAAAAGAAAAATATGGAGGAAGGTAATAAGCTGAGAAAAATAAAATAATCGGGTAAAGGGCTGATTAAAGAGTAAGCGCCGCTGTTCATAAAACGTAGAAAATTAGAAGAACCAGCGGAGCAAAGGATTATAGCTAGCCCACCTCAACTTAAAGATAAGCTACAAGAAAAAGAGGAAGAACAAGATACTTGCCCGATCATCTACAGCTCTCAGAGATGGGATGATAGCACTCCTATAAATGTAACTATTAAAACAAGTCATCAACAAAATCAATATGTTGACGAAAAAATAGAAACATATTTGAAATCCGACGCAAATGATAAAGATAAAAGGAATACACTAAAAATAGTAGAGACAAAACAAAATTACCCGACTGGGATCAACTTGTTATTGAAATTCGGGAAGGGATAAAGCGACTTACTTACAAAGCAAAGCAAGCTATGGAAACAGATAGACATGACGACCATCTTTCAATGAGAAGGCACAACTAATTTTTAAACCAGAATTTGAATCGAGAGGGAGACAAGATATATTAAATAGAGGGAATATACTTAGACTATTTAAATCAATCCCGTCACTAGCTAAAATTGTGAGTGATGATATTGACTCCATTGAATTTATGACTGATATGGATATTCTCCAGGCACCTACGTTAATTACACTAAATTCAATGTTAATAGCAGAACAAATTTTAAATGAACATAACACATTTCATGCCTGGGGCATATTAATTAGTAAGTCAGCTCCAAAGGTTTATCCGACACCACTCATTAGTGAGATAGATCAGGCACAGAAGGTAAAGTCTAACATGCAAATGTGTACCATACTAAAAAATGCTCGGGTCGATCTGCTCATAAAGTATGAGTAACATCGCCGCAAGGACAATAGAAAAAAATTCAGGAATAAATTGATGTGTTCATGGAACATAAATGGAGTGGGAACTAAGGTTCATAATGCACACATAGACTCTATACCACACCCATGCCAGATTATCCTATTGCAGGAAGCATGGGAAACCAATCCATTTATGTTACAGGGCTATAGAGGTTACTTTGAATACACAAATAAAATCCATAAATATGGCCGTCTGAGTGGGGGGCTAGCAACATTTATTTCTAGTAACCTACAGGCTGAACATGAGCAATTGGACTCCAATAGCCCGAACATTCTAATAGTCAAATTGAAATAGAAATCAGAAAACAAAGACCTTAATTTTGATTAATGTATATATACATCCAACACGAAGTAGTAGAGAATCAACATGTGCAACACTTAATAACTTTTAGCTGGAACAAATGTTGAATGACCCATTAGTAGACTACATGATGACTGGGGACTTTAACCTGAATTTACTAGCACCCTTTATAGGAGACGACATCACCCAATCACAAGAACATCAATGGTCAATCTCTCACTAGGCTCTAGGAATGGAGACAAACCCCTTACAAACCAAAATCGGTATACAATTTGTCAAGGACATAGAAGCAATGGGTCCGCGTATTCTTAATATGGGAGATTTAAAGCAGATACTCCTCCAGCATATGCGTGCATCTCGCATAAGGCAAAGACAAGGATTGATTATACAATGACATCTCTTAACATCTTTCGGAATATTACCTCATATCAGCTGGAGAAGGTTTCTGATAGTGACCATTGTCAACAGATAATAACTACAAACATCAGGAGTAATACAAACCAACTATACCAAACTGTGCCGGGGTACCCGGGAACAATAAATTATAAAAAACTTATTTGGACTGTCCAGAACAAGGATGAGATTAACGATCAAGTCCAGAAACCTATAGAGAATTGCTTCATTGATAGTACAATGGAGTCGCCGATTGAACAGTGGGTACATTTTACCTGGAAGCTGGTTCAACCTCAATCTCAAATGCGATTGAATAAAAGGAACCAAAATAGGCAAGGAGGTGAAATGAAAACATATATAAATCTTCCCTATACAATAACAAAACTAAAAAGAACTTGAAATAGGATAAGAAGACAAATCACAAAATTCCACCGACAATGAGGAAATACTGAGTAAATTGAAATCATTAAATCAAAACTTGAAGAAACTAATATGGAATGAAATAAATCAAGCAAAACAAGTATTCTGGTCAAAAATACTCTATGCAAGCAAACAAGCAAATGCAAGAGAGTTCTGGAAAATCATAAATGGTCTAGTGTGACCGAATAAATTGGTGGTTTCATCAACTCTAACTGAGCAAGAATGACTCACATTTCTCGAAAAACACCTAAATCGAAATGGAACAATAAGAACAAAAATTGAAACACAAACTACAAATCGACTAGACTATGAGATCGAAGAACAAATTGATATATCAAAAGCCCAACTAATGAAATTAATTATGAAGCAGAAATATGGGGCACCAGGACCAAATGGTATTCCGTTTTCTCTCTATAAAGAAAATCAGGATTTATGGTCAGGATATCTCGTAAAAGTAGTTAAAGAAATAATACAGACAGGTGTTATTCCCGAATCATGGCGAGGGTCTTTAATCTCGCCAATCTTCAAAAGAGGAAACTGAGCGCTCCCTGAAAATTACAGGCTTATCACCCTACAAGACACAGACGCTAAGCTGTTTGCAGGGATTTTGCTTACTAATTTAAATGAATTGGCAAAAGAAAACAAGATACTGCCACTGAACCAGACTGGCGTTATTCAAGGGGTACACTTATACATACAAGGGTTGAGGCAAAGAGACCTGCACCTGTTATAGTCTGTGACTTTGAAATGTCGCGATGGTTCTCAAGAAACCAAGGAACACAACCCTGTCTGTTCCTTTCAGGGCAAAGCCCAAAATACAAAACAAAATGTGGAATCAGCACCCATCAAAAAGTATCTTCCATAGTCTCTAGTATCCTTCAGTCAAAAAATAATGTTGTTTCCAAATGAACAGGTCCGTACTTGAATGTGGTTTGCTTTCAATTCTTTATTGTAGTATTCAACAGTAGACAAAAAACGATCCAATGTTACAGCAGATTTTTCTTTTTTTTAGCCTCTTTTTTAGCCAATGCGTTTAGTCTCATAAATGAGACTTCTTCAGGGCTAAAGATAAAACACACAAAAATATTACAAATTCACATATATATATACAAACATAGACTATTTATAAAGAGAATTACTTTATATATATATATATATATATACAATTTTAAAAATAGGTTAGATCAGTCCGAGTTCTTCTAAAATAAAGAATTGATTATATTCTACTTCATTAAAAACAGATTCAGTATTTATATGTTTGAGTTCCAACATTCAGAAGCTATAAAGTGTCTACACTAAACCTTATTAACAAATTAATGATGGGTATCAGAGAAGAAGATTCCATAAAAAATGATGAAAAATGTGTTTAATCAAAGACAAATACATGGAAATGGTACAAAACAGAAGCATGAATATTACCATACCTTATAAAACTGTCTTAATTGAATTAATACAAATAGGAAGGTCCCTTAGTTCAAGCACAATTTAGATGATCTGAAAATATACATGGATTGTATTAGACAATTAATACTGTCACACATAAAGCTTGCAAAATTGATATACCAGCTTAAAACAGATTCGAACATTGTTATGTTGTTAGAACATCAGGAAGAAACCCAATTGTAAAAATGGTCAGTGTATTTCAAAATCTTCAGAAAAGATATAAGCATTATAAATTCAAAAATAGCCTCAAGATAACAATAACAGTTGATCAAAATTACATTCTTCTAAGCAGGTATATTGAAAGGTTTTTTTTTAAATATATTTTTTTTGACATCATATGTCTAAACTCATATTTGGAAAAAACTATTCAAAACAGAAGAAGAGAACGTATTCCTCCAAATTAGTGTAGAAAATTGATTGCCACTCAAATGGAAATTATTAGACTCCGTTTGTTGCGAACATGACCTGCAAATCTACTTCATGTTTTAGGAAATTATCTCGAGATGACAAGAATGTATTTCTGTTCATAAGTTTGAAAGATTACATTCCATCAATAAAACAATAACATAGTGGTTAGGTTTTCTCAAAGAGAATATGTATAAAGACAAATTCATTAACCACAAGTGCCAATATAAAATCATGCATGCAAACATAATTCCATGGCCCAAAAGTTTCAGAATGGTTTGGTGCATCTATTTCTTTGCGGATAAAAGAATGCCATGTTTATTATGAACATGGCATACCCAACGGCATCATATACCAAAAAAATTAATTTCCCAAGATATCAAAACCAATAACCAATAACATCAATTAAAATGATGCGTCCTGTGTAAAAAGGCCACCTCGAGTTATTGAGGGTCAAGGATAGAATAGATAATGTGATTGACTTGGAAAATAAAGGTATCATAGTTAATAACTCATTGTATTAATGTGACCACAACCAATATTATATACAAAATATGTTAAAGAAAGATACCTGTCAATTCAGATTTGTATCCTGAAGAGACTATTTGAAAGAAAGAGGAAAAACAATATATACATCTTTTAATATGTGCTCTTTAAATTAGAAATGCACCTAAATATCATTACCTGTTCCTATAGAATTACCCTAAAAACACAAAAAAATATGATAAGCTAAAATATCATTCAGATTATGTCATTCTGGTTCAATTATAAAGAAATCACGATTGTATATATCCGACCAGAAGCCTAGCAAAACTTTCGGACATCTTGTAGTGTCTTTAAGAGTAACACACTGCAATCTAATTGTTTTAACTATACATAATGTACCACTGAATAAAAGGGTACAGAAAAGAAAGACAAAATCTGGTGAGAGGTTCTTGAATTACATAATATAAAAAACTAAATCCATACCAAAGCAAGACAGAACATGAAAGTCTATCCTAACAGTATTTGAGCAGAGCCTGTGGCCGAACTTACCAGAAAAGGAATGGTGGTCTAAGAAACTCGATCACCAAACGTAATGCAGCAACTGAAAAGAGGCTGCAAAGCTACTGCCTTTTATATAAGTCTTATATAACAAATTCCGAAAGATGTTCCGTCGGTCCATTTATCAAACCCCTTGTACAAAACCTTCCATCCTACCTACGAGACAAGGGCGACCTGCTCTGCAAACTAGAAGATTTTGTTTGGCAGGGTACTCAGCTACTGTTTGTTACAATGGATGTTGAAAGTTTATATACTTGCATTGAACAAAAACGTTTGTTTAAACGTGACTGCAACAGACTGGAACATACTTTCATGCTATTAGAAATGGCTGAAATATTTCTAATGAATAATGCCTTTTTGAGTAATGGTGACTAGTACATACAAAAAAGTGGCACGGCGATGGGCGCCAGGTTTGCTCCTTCCTACGCCAATCTCTTTATGGGGTTGTTTGAGGTGAAGCATGCCTGGGGACCAGAAGCAAAAAATTGGTGTGATCAAATAATATTTTATGCCCGGTACATAGACGACATCATTTTAATATGGAATGGACCAGTGAATGATCTTAAGGCCTATTTTAATTATTTAAATGACAATGTCTTCAATGTTAAACTGACTAATAAATATTCTGCCAAGGAAATTGATTTCTTGGATTTAAAAATGTATGTCCATGAAGAAAAAATCCATAGTGATGTGTTCAAGAAACCCACAGCATGCAACAGTGTGTTGCGTGCCACAAGCGCACATCCCTAGTCCACAATTAAGGCAATCCCCTATGGTGAAATTGTACGCGCAAGGCGCAATTGCAGCAGGGACTGTGACTTTACAAGAAATCTATCCCAAATTAAACAGAACTTTAAACGGAGGGGATATGAAACTAATTGCCTCAACAAAGCAGAAATGCGGGCTCGCACTTTGGACAGGGCACAAATTCTGAGTTCCTCTAAGGCAAAAAAGACCAAGCAAACCCAATTGACCCATGTACCTTTCATTACCAAATATAATTCTTAAAGTAGTCACGTATTTAACATACTACGCAAGAATTGGCATCTTGTTAGATCAGAAAGTATCCCTAATGATATAGTGTCGGCTAGACCTAAGATATTATACAAGAGAGGATCGACCTTAAAAGACAAATTGTGTCCCAGTTATGTCAGATCCACCCCTCACAAGAAAACTTGGTTTCCTGCAAAACCGAAAAGCTTCTTTGTGTGTGGGGGGTGTTGCATCTGTAAGTTTGGCATTAATAAGATCACCCACTTTTCGTATAATGGCTCTAAACACCTTGAGATCAAAGAGTTTATTAACTGTAATACCACTTTCACTATATATGTAATACAATGTTCATGTGATAAGACATATGTAGGAAGTAGTATTCGATGTTTAAAAATACGTGTGCAAGAACACCTGAGAGCTATTAAAAATGGAGATCTAAAATATCCTATGGCCAATCACATCTGTATTGAGCATCCTAATGAAAGGACAGTAAAATTTCATGCAATTGATCATTTGCAAGCCAATATCATAGGTGGAAATAGGGAACGTGACCTCAGACAATTAGAATCAACATGGATTTGTCGTCTGAGGAGTGTACAGTATGGATTGAATCAGAATAATGAATTTCACCATTTTCTATGAATCTATCTATAGATCTCAGCCTTGGTATTATCTGTCAAATGTAAAGTCTAAGGTGTTCTGTTCATAGAATGAATTATATGTATTAGCAATTGATACTCACTGCATGTTTTAAATGATTTTTGGAGTTATTCACTTGTTTGTTATTCAAATGTATATATTTTCTTCCTGTTCTCCAATCCTTTGGAGATCAAATATAGAATGTATATTTCTTTTCTTTTTATTTTTTATTAATGAATTATGTTACATTCTGCAAATTTGCCTGAATTATAACCCAGTTTTCACTTTTGTTAATTTTGGTCCTTCACATAAATAGGGACTTTGTTCTACCTAGGATATAATAAGGGAATATTGGTCTCCTTGGATCACAATTCAGCTGCATGGTTATTTCTGTTTGTTTACACGAATAGGGACTTCTTTCTACTTAGAAAATAACAGGAGAATATTGGTCTCCTTTGAAATATCGTAATTGTGTAAGATGTTTGTTCGTTTATATTTTATTTTTTATCTTACAATGTAACATCAGATGATATATGAGAAATAGTGACTCCCCTTTATATATTAGGATCGTTTGGTTCATTCAAGACATTTCAAAATGGCGACCAGGTTTGATTTCAGATATAACATACAAACAGCCGTTTTCTCTAATATGTCACAATCGTACGATTTTACCCGTTTTGCACTGTTTTCTTGTCATTATTTCTTTCTAATAACTACTAGTGAATTTTTGTGGTACTTTATTTAGTATTCACAAAACAAGACCTAGACCGAACAGGCATAAAACATTCAATCAATTAATGGTGTACCATCAAATGCAAACCTTTTTGCACAATACTCCTCTCTTTTAATTGCTGAGGTAGGAGGTACATCCAAATTATGCCATATTAAAGAACATCTGCCCAATCCCTTGAAAACATAAACCAGATGTGAGACAACAAATAACACACACCTATGTGCCTAAATAGGTAAATAGAAAAAAGTAGAAAAAAGTGTGTGTGAGCGAGATGGCGCCTCACGGGCGAACCACCATCGGGAACCTGGCAGGTACTCACCAGGATTGCCCTGATCTCATCATTGGCGCCATCAAGCTCAAAAGAAAGATGGGTATCCAAAAAACAAACAAAACAGTGTTTGTGAGGGAATGCAGTGTGGGAGTAACAAATAAACACAGTATGTGTCAAACAACAAATACGTAAAAGACAACAAGCAACATGGAACTTAGCTTTATTCTGTCACTTTCGTGTTGGTCGTGGGGTCTTAAAAAAGTGAGAATGGCTAATACCTATCTACGATTCAGAAAAGGGGGTGGTGATGAACAGAGTGTCTGAATTAAGCAGACCACTCTTACCCAGTCCAAAGATCAGGGCTTGATCCATCACCGTTATTTATCTCACTGCACCATCCCAGCTCAGAACCTGGCTATATGCAAATCAGTCTGTCCTTGGCCCAGTGCATCATGGGAACAGGGCAGACTAAACTACCAAGCCAATTCTTCATCAGAAAGGAGACAAGCTACCGGGGACCGGTTTCTGTCATTTCAGCTGTCTTCGGCCCGGCTTGCTTGAATCCTGATGGTGCAGTGAGAAAGGGACTCATGTCTGAGTATACCCTGCCACACCTATAGTGGCCAAAAACGATTCAGAAAAGGGGGTGGTGATGAACAGAGTGTCTGAATTTAGCAGACCACTCTTACCCAGTCCAAAGATCAGGGCTTGATCCATCACCTTTATTTATCTCACTGCACCATCCCAGCTCAGAACCTGGCTATATGCAAATCAGTCTGTCCCTGGCCCAGTGCATCATGGGAACAGGGCAGACTAAACTACCAAGCCAATTCTTCACCAGAAAGGAGACAAGTTACCGGGGACCGGTTTCTGGCATTTCAGCCGTCTTCGGCTCGGCTTGCTTGAATTCTGATGGTGCAGTGAGAAAGGGACTCATGTCTGAGTATACCCTGCCACACCTATAGTGGCCAAAAACGATTCAGAAAAGGGGGTGGTGATGAACAGAGTGTCTGAATTAAGCAGACCACTCTTACCCAGTCCAAAGATCAGGGCTTGATCCATCACCGTTATTTATCTCACTGCACCATCCCAGCTCAGAACCTGGCTATATGCAAATCAGTCTGTCCCTGGCCCAGTGCATCATGGGAACAGGGCAGACTAAACTACCAAGCCAATTCTTCACCAGAAAGGAGACAAGCTACCGGGGACCGGTTTCTGGCATTTCAGCCCTCTTCGGCCCGGCTTGCTTGAATCCTGATGGTGCAGTGAGAAAGGAACTCATGTCTGAGTATACCATGCCACACCTATAGTGGCCAAAAACGATTCAGAAAAGGGGGTGGTGATGAACAGAGTGCCTGAATTAAGCAGACCACTCTTACCCAGTCCAAAGATCAGGGCTTGATCCATCACCATTATTTATCTCACTGCACCATCCCAGCTCGGAACCTGGCTATATGCAAATCAGTCTGTCCCTGGCCCAGTGCATCATGGGAACAGGGCAGACTAAACTACCAAGCCAATTCTTCACCAGAAAGGAGACAAGCTACCGGGGACCGGTTTCTGGCATTTCAGCCGTCTTCGGCCCGGCTTGCTTGAATCCTGATGGTGCAGTGAGAAAGGGACTCATGTCTGAGTATACCCTGCCACACCTATAGTGGCCAAAAACGATTCAGAAAAGGGGGTGGTGATGAACAGAGTGTCTGAATTAAGCAGACCACTCTTACCCAGTCCAAAGATCAGGGCTTGATCCATCACCGTTATTTATCTCACTGCCCCATCCCAGCTCAGAACCTGGCTATATGCAAATCAGTCTGTCCCTGGCCCAGTGCATCATGGAAACAGGGCAGAATAAACTACCAAGCCAATTCTTCACCAGAAAGGAGACAAGCTACCGGGGACCGGTTTCTGGCATTTCAGCCGTCTTCGGCCCGGCTTGCTTGAATCCTGATTGTGCAGTGAGAAAGGGACTCATGTCTGAATATACCCTGCCACACCTATAGTGGCCAAAAACGATTCAGAAAAGGGGGTGGTGATGAACAGAGTGTCTGAATTAAGCAGACCACTCTTACCCAGTCCAAAGATCAGGGCTTGATCCATCACCGTTATTTATCTCACTGCACCATCCCAGCTCAGAACCTGGCTATATGCATATCAGTCTGTCCCTGGCCCAGTGCATCATGGGAACAGGGCAGACTAAACTACCAAGCCAATTCTTCACCAGAAAGGAGACAAGCTACCAGGGACCGGTTTCTGGCATTTCAGCCGTCTTCCGCCCGGCTTGCTTGAATCCTGATGGTGCAGTGAGAAAGGGACTCATGTCTAGTTATACCCTGCCACACCTATAGTGGCCAAAAATGATTAAGAAAAGGGGGTGGTGATGAACAGAGTGTCTGAATTAAGCAGACCACTCTTACCCAGTCCAAAGATCAGGGCTTGATCCATCACCGTTTTTCAGCTCACTGCACCATCCCAGCTCAGAACCTGGCTATATGCAAATCAGTCTGTCCTTGGCCCAGTGCATCATGGGAACAGGGCAGACTAAACTACCAAGCCAATTCTTCATCAGAAAGGAGACAAGCTACCGGGGACCGGTTTCTGGCATTTCAGCTGTCTTCGGCCCGGCTTGCTTGAATCCTGATGGTGCAGTGAGAAAGGGACTCATGTCTGAGTATACCCTGCCACACCTATAGTGGCCAAAAACGATTCAGAAAAGGGGGTGGTGATGAACAGAGTGTCTGAATTTAGCAGACCACTCTTACCCAGTCCAAAGATCAGGGCTTGATCCATCACCTTTATTTATCTCACTGCACCATCCCAGCTCAGAACCTGGCTATATGCAAATCAGTCTGTCCCTGGCCCAGTGCATCATGGGAACAGGGCAGACTAAACTACCAAGCCAATTCTTCACCAGAAAGGAGACAAGCTACCGGGGACCGGTTTCTGGCATTTCAGCCGTCTTCGGCCCGGCTTGCTTGAATTCTGATGGTGCAGTGAGAAAGGGACTCATGTCTGAGTATACCCTGCCACACCTATAGTGGCCAAAAACGATTCAGAAAAGGGGGTGGTGATGAACAGAGTGTCTGAATTAAGCAGACCACTCTTACCCAGTCCAAAGATCAGGGCTTGATCCATCACCGTTATTTTTCTCACTGCACCATCCCAGCTCAGAACCTGGCTATATGCAAATCAGCCTGTCCCTGGCCCAGTGCATCATGGGAACAGGGCAGACTAAACTACCAAGCCAATTCTTCACCAGAAAGGAGACAAGCTACCGGGGACCGGTTTCTGGCATTTCAGCCCTCTTCGGCCCGGCTTGCTTGAATCCTGATGGTGCAGTGAGAAAGGGACTCATGTCTGAGTATACCATGCCACACCTATAGTGGCCAAAAACGATTCAGAAAAGGGGGTGGTGATGAACAGAGTGTCTGAATTAAGCAGACCACTCTTACCCAGTCCAAAGATCAGGGCTTGATCCATCACCGTTATTTATCTCACTGCCCCATCCCAGCTCAGAACCTGGCTATATGCAAATCAGTCTGTCCCTGGCCCAGTGCATCATGGAAACAGGGCAGAATAAACTACCAAGCCAATTCTTCACCAGAAAGGAGACAAGCTACCGGGGACCGGTTTCTGGCATTTCAGCCGTCTTCGGCCCGGCTTGCTTGAATCCTGATTGTGCAGTGAGAAGGGGACTCATGTCTGAATATACCCTGCCACACCTATAGTGGCCAAAAACGATTCAGAAAAAGGGGTGGTGATGAACAGAGTGTCTGAAGTAAGCAGACCACTCTTACCCAGTCCAAAGATCAGGGCTTGATCCATCACCGTTATTTATCTCACTGCACCATCCCAGCTCAGAACCTGGCTATATGCATATCAGTCTGTCCCTGGCCCAGTGCATCATGGGAACAGGGCAGACTAAACTACCAAGCCAATTCTTCACCAGAAAGGAGACAAGCTACCAGGGACCGGTTTCTGGCATTTCAGCCGTCTTCCGCCCGGCTTGCTTGAATCCTGATGGTGCAGTGAGAAAGGGACTCATGTCTGAGTATACCCTGCCACACCTATAGTGGCCAAAAACGATTCAGAAAAGGGGGTGGTGATGAACAGAGTGTCTGAATTAAGCAGACCACTCTTACCCAGTCCAAAGATCAGGGCTTGATCCATCACCGTTTTTCAGCTCACTGCACCATCCCAGATCAGAACCTGGCTATATGCAAATCAGTCTGTCCCTGGCCCAGTGCATCATGGGAACAGGGCAGACTAAACTACCAAGCCAATTCTTCACTAGAAAGGAGACAAGCTACCGGGGACCGGTTTCTGGCATTTCAGCCGTCTTCGGCCCGGCTTGCTTGAATCCTGATGGTGCAGTGAGAAAGGGACTCATGTCTGAGTATACCCTGCCACACCTATAGTGGCCAAAAACGATTCAGAAAAGGGGGTGGTGAGGAACAGAGTGTCTGAATTAAGCAGACCACTCTTACCCAGTCCAAAGATCAGGGCTTGATCCATCACCGTTATTTATCTCACTGCACTATCCCTGCTCAGAACCTGGCTATATGCAAATCAGTCTGTCCTTGGCCCAGTGCATCATGGGAACAGGGCAGACTAAACTACCAAGCCAATTCTTCACCAGAAAGGAGACAAGCTACCGGGGACCGGTTTCTGGCATTTCAGCCGTCTTCGGCCCAGCTTGCTTGAATCCTGATGGTGCATTGAGATAGGGACTCATGTCTGAGTATACCCTGCCACAACTATAGAGGCCAAAAACGATTCAAAAAAGGTGGTGGTGATGAACAGAGTGTCTGAATTAAGCAGACCACTCTTACCCAGTCCAAAGATCAGGGCTTGATCCCTCACCGTTATTTATCTCACTGCACCATCCCAGCTCAGAACCTGGCTATATGCAAATCAGTCTGTCCCTGGCCCAGTGCATCATGGGAACAGGGCAGACTAAACTACCAAGCCAATTCTTCACCAGAAAGGAGACAAGCTACCGGGGACCGGTTTCTGGCATTTCAGCCGTCTTCGGCCCGGCTTGCTTGAATCCTGATGGTGCAGTGAGAAAGGGACTCATGTCTGAGTATACCCTGCCACACCTATAGTGGCCAAAAACGATTCAGAAAAGGGGGTGGTGATGAACAGAGTGTCTGAAATAAGCAGACCACTCTTACCCAGTCCAAAGATCAGGGCTTGATCCATCACCGTTATTTATCTCACTGCACCATCCCAGCTCAGAACCTGGCTATATGCATATCAGTCTGTCCCTGGCCCAGTGCATCATGGGAACAGGGCAGACTAAACTACCAAGCCAATTCTTCACCAGAAAGGAGACAAGCTACCAGGGACCGGTTTCTGGCATTTCAGCCGTCTTCCGCCCGGCTTGCTTGAATCCTGATGGTGCAGTGAGAAAGGGACTCATGTCTGAGTATACCCCGCCCCACCTATAGTGGCCAAAAACGATTCAGAAAAGGGGGTGGTGATGAACAGAGTGTCTGAATTAAGCAGACCACTCTTACCCAGTCCAAAGATCAGGGCTTGATCCATCACCGTTTTTCAGCTCACTGCACCATCCCAGCTCAGAACCTGGCTATATGCAAATCAGTCTGTCCTTGGCCCAGTGCATCATGGGAACAGGGCAGACTAAACTACCAAGCCAATTCTTCATCAGAAAGGAGACAAGCTACCGGGGACCGGTTTCTGGCATTTCAGCTGTCTTCGGCCCGGCTTGCTTGAATCCTGATGGTGCAGTGAGAAAGGGACTCATGTCTGAGTATACCCTGCCACACCTATAGTGGCCAAAAACGATTCAGAAAAGGGGGTGGTGATGAACAGAGTGTCTGAATTTAGCAGACCACTCTTACCCAGTCCAAGATCAGGGCTTGATCCATCACCGTTATTTATCTCACTGCACCATCCCAGCTCAGAACCTGGCTATATGCAAATCAGTCTGTCCCTGGCCCAGTGCATCATGGGAACAGGGCAGACTAAACTACCAAGCCAATTCTTCACCAGAAAGGAGACAAGCTACCGGGGACCGGTTTCTGGCATTTCAGCCGTCTTCGGCCCGGCTTGCTTGAATTCTGATGGTGCAGTGAGAAAGGGACTCATGTCTGAGTATACCCCGCCACACCTATAGTGGCCAAAAACGATTCAGAAAAGGGGGTGGTGATGAACAGAGTGTCTGAATTAAGCAGACCACTCTTACCCAGTCCAAAGATCAGGGCTTGATCCATCACCGTTATTTATCTCACTGCACCATCCCAGCTCAGAACCTGGCTATATGCAAATCAGTCTGTCCCTGGCCCAGTGCATCATGGGAACAGGGCAGACTAAACTACCAAGCCAATTCTTCACCAGAAAGGAGACAAGCTACCGGGGACCGGTTTCTGGCATTTCAGCCCTCTTCGGCCCGGCTTGCTTGAATCCTGATGGTGCAGTGAGAAAGGGACTCATGTCTGAGTATACCATGCCACACCTATAGTGGCCAAAAACGATTCAGAAAAGGGGGTGGTGATGAACAGAGTGTCTGAATTAAGCAGACCACTCTTACCCAGTCCAAAGATCAGGGCTTGATCCATCACCGTTATTTATCTCACTGCCCCATCCCAGCTCAGAACCTGGCTATATGCAAATCAGTCTGTCCCTGGCCCATTGCATCATGGAAACAGGGCAGAATAAACTACCAAGCCAATTCTTCACCAGAAAGGAGACAAGCTACCGGGGACCGGTTTCTGGCATTTCAGCCGTCTTCGGCCCGGCTTGCTTGAATCCTGATTGTGCAGTGAGAAGGGGACTCATGTCTGAATATACCCTGCCACACCTATAGTGGCCAAAAACGATTCAGAAAAGGGGGTGGTGATGAACAGAGTGTCTGAATTAAGCAGACCACTCTTACCCAGTCCAAAGATCAGGGCTTGATCCATCACCGTTATTTATCTCACTGCACCATCCCAGCTCAGAACCTGGCTATATGCATATCAGTCTGTCCCTGGCCCAGTGCATCATGGGAACAGGGCAGACTAAACTACCAAGCCAATTCTTCACCAGAAAGGAGACAAGCTACCAGGGACCGGTTTCTGGCATTTCAGCCGTCTTCCGCCCCGCTTGCTTGAATCCTGATGGTGCAGTGAGAAAGGGACTCATGTCTGAGTATACCCTGCCACACCTATAGTGGCCAAAAACGATTCAGAAAAGGGGGTGGTGATGAACAGAGTGTCTGAATTAAGCAGACCACTCTTACCCAGTCCAAAGATCAGGGCTTGATCCATCACCGTTTTTCAGCTCACTGCACCATCCCAGATCAGAACCTGGCTATATGCAAATCAGTCTGTCCCTGGCCCAGTGCATCATGGGAACAGGGCAGACTAAACTACCAAGCCAATTCTTCACTAGAAAGGAGACAAGCTACCGGGGACCGGTTTCTGGCATTTCAGCCGTCTTCGGCCCGGCTTGCTTGAATCCTGATGGTGCAGTGAGAAAGGGACTCATGTCTGAGTATACCCTGCCACACCTATAGTGGCCAAAAACGATTCAGAAAAGGGGGTGGTGAGGAACAGAGTGTCTGAATTAAGCAGACCACTCTTACCCAGTCCAAAGATCAGGGCTTGATCCATCACCGTTATTTATCTCACTGCACTATCCCTGCTCAGAACCTGGCTATATGCAAATCAGTCTGTCCTTGGCCCAGTGCATCATGGGAACAGGGCAGACTAAACTACCAAGCCAATTCTTCACCAGAAAGGAGACAAGCTACCGGGGACCGGTTTCTGGCATTTCAGCCGTCTTCGGCCCGGCTTGCTTGAATCCTGATGGTGCATTGAGAAAGGGACTCATGTCTGAGTATACCCTGCCACAACTATAGAGGCCAAAAACGATTCAGAAAAGGTGGTGGTGATGAACAGAGTGTCTGAATTAAGCAGACCACTCTTACCCAGTCCAAAGATCAGGGCTTGATCCATCACCGTTATTTATCTCACTGCACCATCCCAGCTCAGAACCTGGCTATATGCATATCAGTCTGTCCCTGGCCCAGTGCATCATGGGAACAGGGCAGACTAAACTACCAAGCCAATTCTTCACCAGAAAGGAGACAAGCTACCAGGGACCGGTTTCTGGCATTTCAGCCGTCTTCCGCCCGGCTTGCTTGAATCCTGATGGTGCAGTGAGAAAGGGACTCATGTCTAGTTATACCCTGCCACACCTATAGTGGCCAAAAACGATTAAGAAAAGGGGGTGGTGATGAACAGAGTGTCTGAATTAAGCAGACCACTCTTACCCAGTCCAAAGATCAGGGCTTGATCCATCACCGTTTTTCAGCTCACTGCACCATCCCAGCTCAGAACCTGGCTATATGCAAATCAGTCTGTCCTTGGCCCAGTGCATCATGGGAACAGGGCAGACTAAACTACCAAGCCAATTCTTCATCAGAAAGGAGACAAGCTACCGGGGACCGGTTTCTGGCATTTCAGCTGTCTTCGGCCCGGCTTGCTTGAATCCTGATGGTGCAGTGAGAAAGGGACTCATGTCTGAGTATACCCTGCCACACCTATAGTGGCCAAAAACGATTCAGAAAAGGGGGTGGTGATGAACAGAGTGTCTGAATTTAGCAGACCACTCTTACCCAGTCCAAAGATCAGGGCTTGATCCATCACCTTTATTTATCTCACTGCACCATCCCAGCTCAGAACCTGGCTATATGCAAATCAGTCTGTCCCTGGCCCAGTGCATCATGGGAACAGGGCAGACTAAACTACCAAGCCAATTCTTCACCAGAAAGGAGACAAGCTACCGGGGACCGGTTTCTGGCATTTCAGCCCTCTTCGGCCCGGCTTGCTTGAATCCTGATGGTGCAGTGAGAAAGGGACTCATGTCTGAGTATACCATGCCACACCTATAGTGGCCAAAAACGATTCAGAAAAGGGGGTGGTGATGAACAGAGTGTCTGAATTAAGCAGACCACTCTTACCCAGTCCAAAGATCAGGGCTTGATCCATCACCGTTATTTATCTCACTGCCCCATCCCAGCTCAGAACCTGGCTATATGCAAATCAGTCTGTCCCTGGCCCAGTGCATCATGGAAACAGGGCAGACTAAACTACCAAGCCAATTCTTCACCAGAAAGGAGACAAGCTACCGGGGACCGGTTTCTGGCATTTCAGCCGTCTTCGGCCCGGCTTGCTTGAATCCTGATGGTGCAGTGAGAAAGGGACTCATGTCTGAGTATACCCTGCCACACCTATAGTGGCCAAAAACGATTCAGAAAAGGGGGTGGTGATGAACAGAGTGTCTGAAATAAGCAGACCACTCTTACCCAGTCCAAAGATCAGGGCTTGATCCATCACCGTTATTTATCTCACTGCACCATCCCAGCTCAGAACCTGGCTATATGCATATCAGTCTGTCCCTGGCCCAGTGCATCATGGGAACAGGGCAGACTAAACTACCAAGCCAATTCTTCACCAGAAAGGAGACAAGCTACCAGGGACCGGTTTCTGGCATTTCAGCTGTCTTCGGCCCGGCTTGCTTGAATCCTGATGGTGCAGTGAGAAAGGGACTCATGTCTGAGTATACCCTGCCACACCTATAGTGGCCAAAAACGATTCAGAAAAGGGGGTGGTGATGAACAGAGTGTCTGAATTTAGCAGACCACTCTTACCCAGTCCAAAGATCAGGGCTTGATCCATCACCTTTATTTATCTCACTGCACCATCCCAGCTCAGAACCTGGCTATATGCAAATCAGTCTGTCCCTGGCCCAGTGCATCATGGGAACAGGGCAGACTAAACTACCAAGCCAATTCTTCACCAGAAAGGAGACAAGTTACCGGGGACCGGTTTCTGGCATTTCAGCCGTCTTCGGCTCGGCTTGCTTGAATTCTGATGGTGCAGTGAGAAAGGGACTCATGTCTGAGTATACCCTGCCACACCTATAGTGGCCAAAAACGATTCAGAAAAGGGGGTGGTGATGAACAGAGTGTCTGAATTAAGCAGACCACTCTTACCCAGTCCAAAGATCAGGGCTTGATCCATCACCGTTATTTATCTCACTGCACCATCCCAGCTCAGAACCTGGCTATATGCAAATCAGTCTGTCCCTGGCCCAGTGCATCATGGGAACAGGGCAGACTAAACTACCAAGCCAATTCTTCACCAGAAAGGAGACAAGCTACCGGGGACCGGTTTCTGGCATTTCAGCCCTCTTCGGCCCGGCTTGCTTGAATCCTGATGGTGCAGTGAGAAAGGAACTCATGTCTGAGTATACCATGCCACACCTATAGTGGCCAAAAACGATTCAGAAAAGGGGGTGGTGATGAACAGAGTGCCTGAATTAAGCAGACCACTCTTACCCAGTCCAAAGATCAGGGCTTGATCCATCACCATTATTTATCTCACTGCACCATCCCAGCTCGGAACCTGGCTATATGCAAATCAGTCTGTCCCTGGCCCAGTGCATCATGGGAACAGGGCAGACTAAACTACCAAGCCAATTCTTCACCAGAAAGGAGACAAGCTACCGGGGACCGGTTTCTGGCATTTCAGCCGTCTTCGGCCCGGCTTGCTTGAATCCTGATGGTGCAGTGAGAAAGGGACTCATGTCTGAGTATACCCTGCCACACCTATAGTGGCCAAAAACGATTCAGAAAAGGGGGTGGTGATGAACAGAGTGTCTGAATTAAGCAGACCACTCTTACCCAGTCCAAAGATCAGGGCTTGATCCATCACCGTTATTTATCTCACTGCCCCATCCCAGCTCAGAACCTGGCTATATGCAAATCAGTCTGTCCCTGGCCCAGTGCATCATGGAAACAGGGCAGAATAAACTACCAAGCCAATTCTTCACCAGAAAGGAGACAAGCTACCGGGGACCGGTTTCTGGCATTTCAGCCGTCTTCGGCCCGGCTTGCTTGAATCCTGATTGTGCAGTGAGAAAGGGACTCATGTCTGAATATACCCTGCCACACCTATAGTGGCCAAAAACGATTCAGAAAAGGGGGTGGTGATGAACAGAGTGTCTGAATTAAGCAGACCACTCTTACCCAGTCCAAAGATCAGGGCTTGATCCATCACCGTTATTTATCTCACTGCACCATCCCAGCTCAGAACCTGGCTATATGCATATCAGTCTGTCCCTGGCCCAGTGCATCATGGGAACAGGGCAGACTAAACTACCAAGCCAATTCTTCACCAGAAAGGAGACAAGCTACCAGGGACCGGTTTCTGGCATTTCAGCCGTCTTCCGCCCGGCTTGCTTGAATCCTGATGGTGCAGTGAGAAAGGGACTCATGTCTAGTTATACCCTGCCACACCTATAGTGGCCAAAAATGATTAAGAAAAGGGGGTGGTGATGAACAGAGTGTCTGAATTAAGCAGACCACTCTTACCCAGTCCAAAGATCAGGGCTTGATCCATCACCGTTTTTCAGCTCACTGCACCATCCCAGCTCAGAACCTGGCTATATGCAAATCAGTCTGTCCTTGGCCCAGTGCATCATGGGAACAGGGCAGACTAAACTACCAAGCCAATTCTTCATCAGAAAGGAGACAAGCTACCGGGGACCGGTTTCTGGCATTTCAGCTGTCTTCGGCCCGGCTTGCTTGAATCCTGATGGTGCAGTGAGAAAGGGACTCATGTCTGAGTATACCCTGCCACACCTATAGTGGCCAAAAACGATTCAGAAAAGGGGGTGGTGATGAACAGAGTGTCTGAATTTAGCAGACCACTCTTACCCAGTCCAAAGATCAGGGCTTGATCCATCACCTTTATTTATCTCACTGCACCATCCCAGCTCAGAACCTGGCTATATGCAAATCAGTCTGTCCCTGGCCCAGTGCATCATGGGAACAGGGCAGACTAAACTACCAAGCCAATTCTTCACCAGAAAGGAGACAAGCTACCGGGGACCGGTTTCTGGCATTTCAGCCGTCTTCGGCCCGGCTTGCTTGAATTCTGATGGTGCAGTGAGAAAGGGACTTATGTCTGAGTATACCCTGCCACACCTATAGTGGCCAAAAACGATTCAGAAAAGGGGGTGGTGATGAACAGAGTGTCTGAATTAAGCAGACCACTCTTACCCAGTCCAAAGATCAGGGCTTGATCCATCACCGTTATTTTTCTCACTGCACCATCCCAGCTCAGAACCTGGCTATATGCAAATCAGCCTGTCCCTGGCCCAGTGCATCATGGGAACAGGGCAGACTAAACTACCAAGCCAATTCTTCACCAGAAAGGAGACAAGCTACCGGGGACCGGTTTCTGGCATTTCAGCCCTCTTCGGCCCGGCTTGCTTGAATCCTGATGGTGCAGTGAGAAAGGGACTCATGTCTGAGTATACCATGCCACACCTATAGTGGCCAAAAACGATTCAGAAAAGGGGGTGGTGATGAACAGAGTGTCTGAATTAAGCAGACCACTCTTACCCAGTCCAAAGATCAGGGCTTGATCCATCACCGTTATTTATCTCACTGCCCCATCCCAGCTCAGAACCTGGCTATATGCAAATCAGTCTGTCCCTGGCCCAGTGCATCATGGAAACAGGGCAGAATAAACTACCAAGCCAATTCTTCACCAGAAAGGAGACAAGCTACCGGGGACCGGTTTCTGGCATTTCAGCCGTCTTCGGCCCGGCTTGCTTGAATCCTGATTGTGCAGTGAGAAGGGGACTCATGTCTGAATATACCCTGCCACACCTATAGTGGCCAAAAACGATTCAGAAAAAGGGGTGGTGATGAACAGAGTGTCTGAAGTAAGCAGACCACTCTTACCCAGTCCAAAGATCAGGGCTTGATCCATCACCGTTATTTATCTCACTGCACCATCCCAGCTCAGAACCTGGCTATATGCATATCAGTCTGTCCCTGGCCCAGTGCATCATGGGAACAGGGCAGACTAAACTACCAAGCCAATTCTTCACCAGAAAGGAGACAAGCTACCAGGGACCGGTTTCTGGCATTTCAGCCGTCTTCCGCCCGGCTTGCTTGAATCCTGATGGTGCAGTGAGAAAGGGACTCATGTCTGAGTATACCCTGCCACACCTATAGTGGCCAAAAACGATTCAGAAAAGGGGGTGGTGATGAACAGAGTGTCTGAATTAAGCAGACCACTCTTACCCAGTCCAAAGATCAGGGCTTGATCCATCACCGTTTTTCAGCTCACTGCACCATCCCAGATCAGAACCTGGCTATATGCAAATCAGTCTGTCCCTGGCCCAGTGCATCATGGGAACAGGGCAGACTAAACTACCAAGCCAATTCTTCACTAGAAAGGAGACAAGCTACCGGGGACCGGTTTCTGGCATTTCAGCCGTCTTCGGCCCGGCTTGCTTGAATCCTGATGGTGCAGTGAGAAAGGGACTCATGTCTGAGTATACCCTGCCACACCTATAGTGGCCAAAAACGATTCAGAAAAGGGGGTGGTGAGGAACAGAGTGTCTGAATTAAGCAGACCACTCTTACCCAGTCCAAAGATCAGGGCTTGATCCATCACCGTTATTTATCTCACTGCACTATCCCTGCTCAGAACCTGGCTATATGCAAATCAGTCTGTCCTTGGCCCAGTGCATCATGGGAACAGGGCAGACTAAACTACCAAGCCAATTCTTCACCAGAAAGGAGACAAGCTACCGGGGACCGGTTTCTGGCATTTCAGCCGTCTTCGGCCCGGCTTGCTTGAATCCTGATGGTGCATTGAGATAGGGACTCATGTCTGAGTATACCCTGCCACAACTATAGAGGCCAAAAACGATTCAAAAAAGGTGGTGGTGATGAACAGAGTGTCTGAATTAAGCAGACCACTCTTACCCAGTCCAAAGATCAGGGCTTGATCCCTCACCGTTATTTATCTCACTGCACCATCCCAGCTCAGAACCTGGCTATATGCAAATCAGTCTGTCCCTGGCCCAGTGCATCATGGGAACAGGGCAGACTAAACTACCAAGCCAATTCTTCACCAGAAAGGAGACAAGCTACCGGGGACCGGTTTCTGGCATTTCAGCCGTCTTCGGCCCGGCTTGCTTGAATCCTGATGGTGCAGTGAGAAAGGGACTCATGTCTGAGTATACCCTGCCACACCTATAGTGGCCAAAAACGATTCAGAAAAGGGGGTGGTGATGAACAGAGTGTCTGAAATAAGCAGACCACTCTTACCCAGTCCAAAGATCAGGGCTTGATCCATCACCGTTATTTATCTCACTGCACCATCCCAGCTCAGAACCTGGCTATATGCATATCAGTCTGTCCCTGGCCCAGTGCATCATGGGAACAGGGCAGACTAAACTACCAAGCCAATTCTTCACCAGAAAGGAGACAAGCTACCAGGGACCGGTTTCTGGCATTTCAGCCGTCTTCCGCCCGGCTTGCTTGAATCCTGATGGTGCAGTGAGAAAGGGACTCATGTCTGAGTATACCCCGCCACACCTATAGTGGCCAAAAACGATTCAGAAAAGGGGGTGGTGATGAACAGAGTGTCTGAATTAAGCAGACCACTCTTACCCAGTCCAAAGATCAGGGCTTGATCCATCACCGTTTTTCAGCTCACTGCACCATCCCAGCTCAGAACCTGGCTATATGCAAATCAGTCTGTCCTTGGCCCAGTGCATCATGGGAACAGGGCAGACTAAACTACCAAGCCAATTCTTCATCAGAAAGGAGACAAGCTACCGGGGACCGGTTTCTGGCATTTCAGCTGTCTTCGGCCCGGCTTGCTTGAATCCTGATGGTGCAGTGAGAAAGGGACTCATGTCTGAGTATACCCTGCCACACCTATAGTGGCCAAAAACGATTCAGAAAAGGGGGTGGTGATGAACAGAGTGTCTGAATTTAGCAGACCACTCTTACCCAGTCCAAGATCAGGGCTTGATCCATCACCGTTATTTATCTCACTGCACCATCCCAGCTCAGAACCTGGCTATATGCAAATCAGTCTGTCCCTGGCCCAGTGCATCATGGGAACAGGGCAGACTAAACTACCAAGCCAATTCTTCACCAGAAAGGAGACAAGCTACCGGGGACCGGTTTCTGGCATTTCAGCCGTCTTCGGCCCGGCTTGCTTGAATTCTGATGGTGCAGTGAGAAAGGGACTCATGTCTGAGTATACCCCGCCACACCTATAGTGGCCAAAAACGATTCAGAAAAGGGGGTGGTGATGAACAGAGTGTCTGAATTAAGCAGACCACTCTTACCCAGTCCAAAGATCAGGGCTTGATCCATCACCGTTATTTATCTCACTGCACCATCCCAGCTCAGAACCTGGCTATATGCAAATCAGTCTGTCCCTGGCCCAGTGCATCATGGGAACAGGGCAGACTAAACTACCAAGCCAATTCTTCACCAGAAAGGAGACAAGCTACCGGGGACCGGTTTCTGGCATTTCAGCCCTCTTCGGCCCGGCTTGCTTGAATCCTGATGGTGCAGTGAGAAAGGGACTCATGTCTGAGTATACCATGCCACACCTATAGTGGCCAAAAACGATTCAGAAAAGGGGGTGGTGATGAACAGAGTGTCTGAATTAAGCAGACCACTCTTACCCAGTCCAAAGATCAGGGCTTAATCCATCACCGTTATTTATCTCACTGCCCCATCCCAGCTCAGAACCTGGCTATATGCAAATCAGTCTGTCCCTGGCCCATTGCATCATGGAAACAGGGCAGAATAAACTACCAAGCCAATTCTTCACCAGAAAGGAGACAAGCTACCGGGGACCGGTTTCTGGCATTTCAGCCGTCTTCGGCCCGGCTTGCTTGAATCCTGATTGTGCAGTGAGAAGGGGACTCATGTCTGAATATACCCTGCCACACCTATAGTGGCCAAAAACGATTCAGAAAAGGGGGTGGTGATGAACAGAGTGTCTGAATTAAGCAGACCACTCTTACCCAGTCCAAAGATCAGGGCTTGATCCATCACCGTTATTTATCTCACTGCACCATCCCAGCTCAGAACCTGGCTATATGCATATCAGTCTGTCCCTGGCCCAGTGCATCATGGGAACAGGGCAGACTAAACTACCAAGCCAATTCTTCACCAGAAAGGAGACAAGCTACCAGGGACCGGTTTCTGGCATTTCAGCCGTCTTCCGCCCCGCTTGCTTGAATCCTGATGGTGCAGTGAGAAAGGGACTCATGTCTGAGTATACCCTGCCACACCTATAGTGGCCAAAAACGATTCAGAAAAGGGGGTGGTGATGAACAGAGTGTCTGAATTAAGCAGACCACTCTTACCCAGTCCAAAGATCAGGGCTTGATCCATCACCGTTTTTCAGCTCACTGCACCATCCCAGATCAGAACCTGGCTATATGCAAATCAGTCTGTCCCTGGCCCAGTGCATCATGGGAACAGGGCAGACTAAACTACCAAGCCAATTCTTCACTAGAAAGGAGACAAGCTACCGGGGACCGGTTTCTGGCATTTCAGCCGTCTTCGGCCCGGCTTGCTTGAATCCTGATGGTGCAGTGAGAAAGGGACTCATGTCTGAGTATAGCCTGCCACACCTATAGTGGCCAAAAACGATTCAGAAAAGGGGGTGGTGAGGAACAGAGTGTCTGAATTAAGCAGACCACTCTTACCCAGTCCAAAGATCAGGGCTTGATCCATCACCGTTATTTATCTCACTGCACTATCCCTGCTCAGAACCTGGCTATATGCAAATCAGTCTGTCCTTGGCCCAGTGCATCATGGGAACAGGGCAGACTAAACTACCAAGCCAATTCTTCACCAGAAAGGAGACAAGCTACCGGGGACCGGTTTCTGGCATTTCAGCCGTCTTCGGCCCGGCTTGCTTGAATCCTGATGGTGCATTGAGAAAGGGACTCATGTCTGAGTATACCCTGCCACAACTATAGAGGCCAAAAACGATTCAGAAAAGGTGGTGGTGATGAACAGAGTGTCTGAATTAAGCAGACCACTCTTACCCAGTCCAAAGATCAGGGCTTGATCCATCACCGTTATTTATCTCACTGCACCATCCCAGCTCAGAACCTGGCTATATGCATATCAGTCTGTCCCTGGCCCAGTGCATCATGGGAACAGGGCAGACTAAACTACCAAGCCAATTCTTCACCAGAAAGGAGACAAGCTACCAGGGACCGGTTTCTGGCATTTCAGCCGTCTTCCGCCCTGCTTGCTTGAATCCTGATGGTGCAGTGAGAAAGGGACTCATGTCTAGTTATACCCTGCCACACCTATAGTGGCCAAAAACGATTAAGAAAAGGGGGTGGTGATGAACAGAGTGTCTGAATTAAGCAGACCACTCTTACCCAGTCCAAAGATCAGGGCTTGATCCATCACCGTTTTTCAGCTCACTGCACCATCCCAGCTCAGAACCTGGCTATATGCAAATCAGTCTGTCCTTGGCCCAGTGCATCATGGGAACAGCGCAGACTAAACTACCAAGCCAATTCTTCATCAGAAAGGAGACAAGCTACCGGGGACCGGTTTCTGGCATTTCAGCTGTCTTCGGCCCGGCTTGCTTGAATCCTGATGGTGCAGTGAGAAAGGGACTCATGTCTGAGTATACCCTGCCACACCTATAGTGGCCAAAAACGATTCAGAAAAGGGGGTGGTGATGAACAGAGTGTCTGAATTTAGCAGACCACTCTTACCCAGTCCAAAGATCAGGGCTTGATCCATCACCTTTATTTATCTCACTGCACCATCCCAGCTCAGAACCTGGCTATATGCAAATCAGTCTGTCCCTGGCCCAGTGCATCATGGGAACAGGGCAGACTAAACTACCAAGCCAATTCTTCACCAGAAAGGAGACAAGCTACCGGGGACCGGTTTCTGGCATTTCAGCCCTCTTCGGCCCGGCTTGCTTGAATCCTGATGGTGCAGTGAGAAAGGGACTCATGTCTGAGTATACCATGCCACACCTATAGTGGCCAAAAACGATTCAGAAAAGGGGGTGGTGATGAACAGAGTGTCTGAATTAAGCAGACCACTCTTACCCAGTCCAAAGATCAGGGCTTGATCCATCACCGTTATTTATCTCACTGCCCCATCCCAGCTCAGAACCTGGCTATATGCAAATCAGTCTGTCCCTGGCCCAGTGCATCATGGAAACAGGGCAGACTAAACTACCAAGCCAATTCTTCACCAGAAAGGAGACAAGCTACCGGGGACCGGTTTCTGGCATTTCAGCCGTCTTCGGCCCGGCTTGCTTGAATCCTGATGGTGCAGTGAGAAAGGGACTCATGTCTGAGTATACCCTGCCACACCTATAGTGGCCAAAAACGATTCAGAAAAGGGGGTGGTGATGAACAGAGTGTCTGAAATAAGCAGACCACTCTTACCCAGTCCAAAGATCAGGGCTTGATCCATCACCGTTATTTATCTCACTGCACCATCCCAGCTCAGAACCTGGCTATATGCATATCAGTCTGTCCCTGGCCCAGTGCATCATGGGAACAGGGCAGACTAAACTACCAAGCCAATTCTTCACCAGAAAGGAGACAAGCTACCAGGGACCGGTTTCTGGCATTTCAGCCGTCTTCCGCCCGGCTTGCTTGAATCCTGATGGTGCAGTGAGAAAGGGACTCATGTCTGAGTATACCCCGCCACACCTATAGTGGCCAAAAACGATTCAGAAAAGGGGGTGGTGATGAACAGAGTGTCTGAATTAAGCAGACCACTCTTACCCAATCCAAAGATCAGGGCTTGATCCATCACCGTTTTTCAGCTCACTGCACCATCCCAGCTCAGAACCTGGCTATATGCAAATCAGTCTGTCCTTGGCCCAGTGCATCATGGGAACAGGGCAGACTAAACTACCAAGCCAATTCTTCATCAGAAAGGAGACAAGCTACCGGGGACCGGTTTCTGGCATTTCAGCTGTCTTCGGCCCGGCTTGCTTGAATCCTGATGGTGCAGTGAGAAAGGGACTCATGTCTGAGTATACCCTGCCACACCTATAGTGGCCAAAAACGATTCAGAAAAGGGGGTGGTGATGAACAGAGTGTCTGAATTTAGCAGACCACTCTTACCCAGTCCAAAGATCAGGGCTTGATCCATCACCGTTATTTATCTCACTGCACCATCCCAGCTCAGAACCTGGCTATATGCAAATCAGTCTGTCCCTGGCCCAGTGCATCATGGGAACAGGGCAGACTAAACTACCAAGACAATTCTTCACCAGAAAGGAGACAAGCTACCGGGGACCGGTTTCTGGCATTTCAGCCGTCTTCGGCCCGGCTTGCTTGAATTCTGATGGTGCAGTGAGAAAGGGACTCATGTCTGAGTATACCCCGCCACACCTATAGTGGCCAAAAACGATTCAGAAAAGGGGGTGGTGATGAACAGAGTGTCTGAATTAAGCAGACCACTCTTACCCAGTCCAAAGATCAGGGCTTGATCCATCACCGTTATTTATCTCACTGCACCATCCCAGCTCAGAACCTGGCTATATGCAAATCAGTCTGTCCCTGGCCCAGTGCATCATGGGAACAGGGCAGACTAAACTACCAAGCCAATTCTTCACCAGAAAGGAGACAAGCTACCGGGGACCGGTTTCTGGCATTTCAGCCCTCTTCGGCCCGGCTTGCTTGAATCCTGATGGTGCAGTGAGAAAGGGACTCATGTCTAAGTATACCATGCCACACCTATAGTGGCCAAAAACGATTCAGAAAAGGGGGTGGTGATGAACAGAGTGTCTGAATTAAGCAGACCACTCTTACCCAGTCCAAAGATCAGGGCTTGATCCATCACCGTTATTTATCTCACTGCCCCATCCCAGCTCAGAACCTGGCTATATGCAAATCAGTCTGTCCCTGGCCCAGTGCATCATGGAAACAGGGCAGAATAAACTACCAAGCCAATTCTTCACCAGAAAGGAGACAAGCTACCGGGGACCGGTTTCTGGCATTTCAGCCGTCTTCGGCCCGGCTTGCTTGAATCCTGATTGTGCAGTGAGAAGGGGACTCATGTCTGAATATACCCTGCCACACCTATAGTGGCCAAACACGATTCAGAAAAGGGGGTGGTGATGAACAGAGTGTCTGAATTAAGCAGACCACTCTTACCCAGTCCAAAGATCAGGGCTTGATCCATCACCGTTATTTATCTCACTGCACCATCCCAGCTCAGAACCTGGCTATATGCATATCAGTCTGTCCCTGGCCCAGTGCATCATGGGAACAGGGCAGACTAAACTACCAAGCCAATTCTTCACCAGAAAGGAGACAAGCTACCAGGGACCGGTTTCTGGCATTTCAGCCGTCTTCCGCCCCGCTTGCTTGAATCCTGATGGTGCAGTGAGAAAGGGACTCATGTCTGAGTATACCCTGCCACACCTATAGTGGCCAAAAACGATTCAGAAAAGGGGGTGGTGATGAACAGAGTGTCTGAATTAAGCAGACCACTCTTACCCAGTCCAAAGATCAGGGCTTGATCCATCACCGTTTTTCAGCTCACTGCACCATCCCAGATCAGAACCTGGCTATATGCAAATCAGTCTGTCCCTGGCCCAGTGCATCATGGGAACAGGGCAGACTAAACTACCAAGCCAATTCTTCACTAGAAAGGAGACAAGCTACCGGGGACCGGTTTCTGGCATTTCAGCCGTCTTCGGCCCGGCTTGCTTGAATCCTGATGGTGCAGTGAGAAAGGGACTCATGTCTGAGTATACCCTGCCACACCTATAGTGGCCAAAAACGATTCAGAAAAGGGGGTGGTGAGGAACAGAGTGTCTGAATTAAGCAGACCACTCTTACCCAGTCCAAAGATCAGGGCTTGATCCATCACCGTTATTTATCTCACTGCACTATCCCTGCTCAGAACCTGGCTATATGCAAATCAGTCTGTCCTTGGCCCAGTGCATCATGGGAACAGGGCAGACTAAACTACCAAGCCAATTCTTCACCAGAAAGGAGACAAGCTACCGGGGACCGGTTTCTGGCATTTCAGCCGTCTTCGGCCCGGCTTGCTTGCATCCTGATGGTGCATTGAGAAAGGGACTCATGTCTGAGTATACCCTGCCACAACTATAGAGGCCAAAAACGATTCAGAAAAGGTGGTGGTGATGAACAGAGTGTCTGAATTAAGCAGACCACTCTTACCCAGTCCAAAGATCAGGGCTTGATCCATCACCGTTATTTATCTCACTGCACCATCCCAGCTCAGAACCTGGCTATATGCATATCAGTCTGTCCCTGGCCCAGTGCATCATGGGAACAGGGCAGACTAAACTACCAAGCCAATTCTTCACCAGAAAGGAGACAAGCTACCAGGGACCGGTTTCTGGCATTTCAGCCGTCTTCCGCCCGGCTTGCTTGAATCCTGATGGTGCAGTGAGAAAGGGACTCATGTCTAGTTATACCCTGCCACACCTATAGTGGCCAAAAACGATTAAGAAAAGGGGGTGGTGATGAACAGAGTGTCTGAATTAAGCAGACCACTCTTACCCAGTCCAAAGATCAGGGCTTGATCCATCACCGTTTTTCAGCTCACTGCACCATCCCAGCTCAGAACCTGGCTATATGCAAATCAGTCTGTCCTTGGCCCAGTGCATCATGGGAACAGGGCAGACTAAACTACCAAGCCAATTCTTCATCAGAAAGGAGACAAGCTACCGGGGACCGGTTTCTGGCATTTCAGCTGTCTTCGGCCCGGCTTGCTTGAATCCTGATGGTGCAGTGAGAAAGGGACTCATGTCTGAGTATACCCTGCCACACCTATAGTGGCCAAAAACGATTCAGAAAAGGGGGTGGTGATGAACAGAGTGTCTGAATTTAGCAGACCACTCTTACCCAGTCCAAAGATCAGGGCTTGATCCATCACCTTTATTTATCTCACTGCACCATCCCAGCTCAGAACCTGGCTATATGCAAATCAGTCTGTCCCTGGCCCAGTGCATCATGGGAACAGGGCAGACTAAACTACCAAGCCAATTCTTCACCAGAAAGGAGACAAGCTACCGGGGACCGGTTTCTGGCATTTCAGCCGTCTTCGGCCCGGCTTGCTTGAATTCTGATGGTGCAGTGAGAAAGGGACTCATGTCTGAGTATACCCTGCCACACCTATAGTGGCCAAAAACGATTCAGAAAAGGGGGTGGTGATGAACAGAGTGTCTGAATTAAGCAGACCACTCTTACCCAGTCCAAAGATCAGGGCTTGATCCATCACCGTTATTTTTCTCACTGCACCATCCCAGCTCAGAACCTGGCTATATGCAAATCAGTCTGTCCCTGGCCCAGTGCATCATGGGAACAGGGCAGACTAAACTACCAAGCCAATTCTTCACCAGAAAGGAGACAAGCTACCGGGGACCGGTTTCTGGCATTTCAGCCCTCTTCGGCCCGGCTTGCTTGAATCCTGATGGTGCAGTGAGAAAGGGACTCATGTCTGAGTATACCATGCCACACCTATAGTGGCCAAAAACGATTCAGAAAAGGGGGTGGTGATGAACAGAGTGTCTGAATTAAGCAGACCACTCTTACCCAGTCCAAAGATCAGGGCTTGATCCATCACCGTTATTTATCTCACTGCCCCATCCCAGCTCAGAACCTGGCTATATGCAAATCAGTCTGTCCCTGGCCCAGTGCATCATGGAAACAGGGCAGAATAAACTACCAAGCCAATTCTTCACCAGAAAGGAGACAAGCTACCGGGGACCGGTTTCTGGCATTTCAGCCGTCTTCGGCCCGGCTTGCTTGAATCCTGATTGTGCAGTGAGAAGGGGACTCATGTCTGAATATACCCTGCCACACCTATAGTGGCCAAAAACGATTCAGAAAAAGGGGTGGTGATGAACAGAGTGTCTGAAGTAAGCAGACCACTCTTACCCAGTCCAAAGATCAGGGCTTGATCCATCACCGTTATTTATCTCACTGCACCATCCCAGCTCAGAACCTGGCTATATGCATATCAGTCTGTCCCTGGCCCAGTGCATCATGGGAACAGGGCAGACTAAACTACCAAGCCAATTCTTCACCAGAAAGGAGACAAGCTACCAGGGACCGGTTTCTGGCATTTCAGCCGTCTTCCGCCCGGCTTGCTTGAATCCTGATGGTGCAGTGAGAAAGGGACTTATGTCTGAGTATACCCTGCCACACCTATAGTGGCCAAAAACGATTCAGAAAAGGGGGTGGTGATGAACAGAGTGTCTGAATTAAGCAGACCACTCTTACCCAGTCCAAAGATCAGGGCTTGATCCATCACCGTTTTTCAGCTCACTGCACCATCCCAGATCAGAACCTGGCTATATGCAAATCAGTCTGTCCCTGGCCCAGTGCATCATGGGAACAGGGCAGACTAAACTACCAAGCCAATTCTTCACTAGAAAGGAGACAAGCTACCGGGGACCGGTTTCTGGCATTTCAGCCGTCTTCGGCCCGGCTTGCTTGAATCCTGATGGTGCAGTGAGAAAGGGACTCATGTCTGAGTATACCCTGCCACACCTATAGTGGCCAAAAACGATTCAGAAAAGGGGGTGGTGAGGAACAGAGTGTCTGAATTAAGCAGACCACTCTTACCCAGTCCAAAGATCAGGGCTTGATCCATCACCGTTATTTATCTCACTGCACTATCCCTGCTCAGAACCTGGCTATATGCAAATCAGTCTGTCCTTGGCCCAGTGCATCATGGGAACAGGGCAGACTAAACTACCAAGCCAATTCTTCACCAGAAAGGAGACAAGCTACCGGGGACCGGTTTCTGGCATTTCAGCCGTCTTCGGCCCGGCTTGCTTGAATCCTGATGGTGCATTGAGATAGGGACTCATGTCTGAGTATACCCTGCCACAACTATAGAGGCCAAAAACGATTCAGAAAAGGTGGTGGTGATGAACAGAGTGTCTGAATTAAGCAGACCACTCTTACCCAGTCCAAAGATCAGGGCTTGATCCATCACCGTTATTTATCTCACTGCACCATCCCAGCTCAGAACCTGGCTATATGCATATCAGTCTGTCCCTGGCCCAGTGCATCATGGGAACAGGGCAGACTAAACTACCAAGCCAATTCTTCACCAGAAAGGAGACAAGCTACCAGGGACCGGTTTCTGGCATTTCAGCCGTCTTCCGCCCGGCTTGCTTGAATCCTGATGGTGCAGTGAGAAAGGGACTCATGTCTGAGTATACCCTGCCACACCTATAGTGGCCAAAAACGATTCAGAAAAGGGGGTGGTGATGAACAGAGTGTCTGAATTAAGCAGACCACTCTTACCCAGTCCAAAGATCAGGGCTTGATCCATCACCGTTTTTCAGCTCACTGCACCATCCCAGATCAGAACCTGGCTATATGCAAATCAGTCTGTCCCTGGCCCAGTGCATCATGGGAACAGGGCAGACTAAACTACCAAGCCAATTCTTCACTAGAAAGGAGACAAGCTACCGGGGACCGGTTTCTGGCATTTCAGCCGTCTTCGGCCCGGCTTGCTTGAATCCTGATGGTGCAGTGAGAAAGGGACTCATGTCTGAGTATACCCTGCCACACCTATAGTGGCCAAAAACGATTCAGAAAAGGGGGTGGTGAGGAACAGAGTGTCTGAATTAAGCAGACCACTCTTACCCAGTCCAAAGATCAGGGCTTGATCCATCACCATTATTTATCTCACTGCACTATCCCTGCTCAGAACCTGGCTATATGCAAATCAGTCTGTCCTTGGCCCAGTGCATCATGGGAACAGGGCAGACTAAACTACCAAGCCAATTCTTCACCAGAAAGGAGACAAGCTACCGGGGACCGGTTTCTGGCATTTCAGCCGTCTTCGGCCCGGCTTGCTTGAATCCTGATGGTGCATTGAGAAAGGGACTCATGTCTGAGTATACCCTGCCACAACTATAGAGGCCAAAAACGATTCAGAAAAGGTGGTGGTGATGAACAGAGTGTCTGAATTAAGCAGACCACTCTTACCCAGTCCAAAGATCAGGGCTTGATCCATCACCGTTATTTATCTCACTGCACCATCCCAGCTCAGAACCTGGCTATATGCAAATCAGTCTGTCCCTGGCCCAGTGCATCATGGGAACAGGGCAGACTAAACTACCAAGCCAATTCTTCACCAGAAAGGAGACAAGCTACCGGGGACTGGTTTCTGGCATTTCAGCCGTCTTCGGCCCGGCTTGCTTGAATCCTGATGGTGCAGTGAGAAAGGGACCCATGTCTGAGTATACCCTGCCACACCTATAGTGGCCAAAAACGATTCAGAAAAGGGGCTGGTGATGAACAGAGTGTCTGAATTAAGCAGACCACTCTTACCCAGTCCAAAGATCAGGGCTTGATCCATCACCGTTATTTATCTCACTGCACCATCCCAGCTCAGAACCTGGCTATATGCAAATCAGTCTGTCCCTGGCCCAGTTCATCATGGGAACAGGGCAGACTAAACTACCAAGCCAATTCTTCACCAGAAAGGAGACAAGCTACCGGGGACCGGTTTCTGGCATTTCAGCCGTCTTCGGCCCGGCTTGCTTGTATCCTGATGGTGCAGTGAGAAAGGGACCCCCCCTTTTCTGAATCGTTTTTGTCCACCATAAGCGTGGAAGGGTATACTCAGATGTGAGTCCCTTGCTCATTGCACCATCAGGATTCAAGCAAGCCGGGCCGAAGACGGCTGAAATGCCAGAAACCGGTCCCCGGTAGCTTGTTTCCTTCCCAGTATAAGAATTGGCTTGGTAGTTTGGTCTGCCCAGTTCCCATGAGGCACTGGGCCAGGGACAGACTAATTTGCATATAGCCAGGTTCTGAGCTGGGATGGTGCAGTGAGCTAAAAAACGGTGATGGATCAAGCCCTGATCTTTGGACTGGGTAAGAGTGGTCTGCTTAATTCAGACACTCTGTTCATCACCACCCCCTTTTCTGAATCGTTTTTGTCCACCATAAGCGTGGAAGGGTATACTCAGATGTGAGTCCCTTACTCATTGCACCATCAGGATTCAAGCAAGCCGGGCCGAAGACGGCTGAAATGCCAGAAACCAGTCCCCGGTAGCTTGTTTCCTTCCCAGTATAAGAATTGGCTTGGTAGTTTGGTCTGCCCTGTTCCCATGAGGCACTGGGCCAGGGACAGACTAATTTGCATTTAGCCAGGTTCTGAGCTGGGATGGTGCAGTGAGCTAAAAAACGGTGATGGATCAAGCCCTGATCTTTGGACTGGGTAAGAGTGGTCTGCTTAACTCAGACACTCTGTTCATCACCACCCCCTTTTCTAATACCTATCTAGCCATACTCCACTTGCCGACATGTTTCATTGCCACTTACATTTTGGGCAATTTCTTCAGGGCATCACAGATTTGTAAGCCACTGCATGTGGACAATCGTTGTCTTCACAAATGAAATACAAATAAAAACACACACATATAGTTTGTCATCCTTTCATATACAGAAGCCAAAAGGTGAGAGGCTTCACGATGTGAGGGGTCCCAAACCACATACAACATCCAGTTATTTACCCTCAATTGACCACTTTGGCGAATACAAGTGGAGAGGTCCAAACCATATTAGGTTTCAGGGTGACTCCGGATGTGAGTCACTTTTCTTTCCGCAATTTTGCTGTGAGGAATAGAGCATATATGGTTTTAATCTCTATATATATCTAGTTGTAAAAAACCCTCAATTAATGTGAGCCTTTACAACACCCTACATTCTACCACTGTGACTTTGTCAAAGTTGGAAGGAAAACGAACCATTTGAATGTAGGTGATGTCACTTAAAAAACCCCGTACAGCAATGACCCACAAGGCTTTCCAAGAAGTACAGACTCTGTTCGGTGGCGCTTTACTGTGGTGCACCATAATAGCACAGCTACAGTAACGATCCCACTGGACCACTGTGCAAAAATGTTTTTATTCTCGCCCTGTACAAATGCAAGCACACATCTACCTACTCAAAAGAGCGGAGTCTTTTTAGTGTAAGAATCGTTTAAATAAGCAACAATTGATATATTGCGGTCACACAACACGATACAGAACATATAGGGCCACTGTGTTGGAGTATTTCGCATACCGCGCTGTAAAGTCATATAAGATTCGTGATACCCTGGGAGTTTAACCCCACCCTTCCAAACATTTTGCACAGTGGTCCAGTGGGATCGTTACCGTAGTTGCGCTATTATGATGCACCACAGTTAAGCGCACATAGGTGTGTGTTATTTGTTGTCTCACAACTGGTTTATGTTTTCAAGGGATTGGGCAGATGTTCTTTAGTTATGGCATAATTTGGTTGTACCTCCTACCTCAGCAATTAAAAGAGAGGAGTATTGTGCAAAAAGGTTTGCATTTGATGGTACACCATTAATTGATTGAATGTTTTATGCCTGTTCGGTCTAGGTCTTGTTTTGTGAATACATACTTGAGTGGAGGGCGACCTATGACCGTTTTCCCCTCTAAGCTCCTTGTTGTTAACCGTACTTTATTTAGTAACAATCTGGCAGATGCATCAAAGTAATATTTTGCGAGTCCTTAATAGCGAATTTTAAGGAATCGCTATTAAAGACTTGCAAAACGGGATGCATGTAGGAATCGCAATGTTATTAGCGATTCCTTAAGATTCCTTATTAGCGATTCGGTAATAGCTAATCGCTAATAAGGAATGGCTTCCCCATTCATTCCTATGGGCCTAAAGGCCCATAGGAATGAATGGGAAAGCCATTCCTTATTAGCGATTAGCTATTACCGAATCGCTAATGTTCCGCTATTTCAAGGGTGCCAGGGTGTCCAAAGGACACCCTGTTGCACCCCTGAAATAGACCTGTGCACAAATGTTACACACACACATGCCCTAAGGGCATGTGTGCGCGCAACATGTAACTTTGAAAAATGCACAGAAGTGCATTTTTCAAAGTTTTAGCAAATTACCACGAAGTTCAACTTCATGGTAATTTGCTCCCCCTATTAGCGAAATCGCTATTTTTTTGGGTTTCATGCATTGCATTTAAGGAATCTCATTTTGGGATTCCTTAAATGCAAGAGCAATTTAAGGAATCTCTATTTAGAGATTCCTTAAATTGCGATTTCTGCATTTGGGATGATGCATCCCAAATGCAAAAATACCGGGAGCAAACGGGCAGATTCTGAGAATCTGCCCGTTTGCTCCCGGTATTTTCTTTGATGCATCTGCCTGAATATGTTTACACAGTACGATCATGTTTGTGTAGGACTATCAAATATGGTCGACCGTTCTTCGTATACAACCCTATGTCTTTATATCCAATTTAAAAACATATTTCTTGACAAACCTAGGTGTCCAAATTTTAGAAATCCTAATCAGAAATAGTGTCTCCCTTCTATATATTAGGATCGCTTGGTTCATTCAAGACATTTCAAAATGGCGACCGCGTTGGATTTCAGATACAACATACGAACAGCCGTTTTTTTAATATATTAGAATCATACGACTTTACCCGTTGTGTAGTGCTTTTTGTCAGTATTTCTTTCGGATTAACTACTAGTGAATTTCTGTGGTACTTCATTTGGAAACAATGTGTTTACACATAACGATCATGTTTGTGTAGGACTATCCAATATAGTTGACCGTTCTTCGTATACAACCCTATGTCTTTATATTCAACCAAAAAACATATTTCTTGACAAACCTAGGTGTTCAATTTTAGAAATCCTAATTAGATATGATTTGTGGTTTTTTTATTAATACCGCATCACGCAGTTATCATTATTTAAAAAAAGAAAATCAGTTTATATAAATTGTTTGTAATCGATTGCTTTACTTAATTAATTTACTTCTACACATATTCTCTCCTCACTGATATTTCATTTAAAGACACATGTTCCGTCAACAAAATTGTATTTGCATATTTGAATAAGGAAAGTAAAAGATGGCCGCCAAATTAGTTTGTTTACAATTTGATACTAGGACCCACTTCCGGTTTATGCGATCGAGGCTCATTCTAGCGCACAGGTTCAACTAATTATTCAATTAAGACTTATATAAAAGGAAGTAGCTTTGCAGCCTCTTTTCAGTTGCTGCATTATGTTTGCTGATCGAGTTTCTTAGGCCACCATGCCTTTTCTAGTAAGTTCGGCCACAGGCTCTGCTCAAATACCGTTAGGATAGACTTTCATGTTCTGTCTTGCTTTGGTATGGATTTCGTTTTTTATATTATGTAATTCAAGAACCTCTCAGCAGATTTTGTCTTTCTTTTCTGTACCCTTTTATTCAGTGGAACATTCTGTATAGTTAAAACAATTAGATTGCAGTGTGTTACTCCTAAAGAAACTACAAGATGTCAGACAGTTTTGCTAAGCTTCCTGTCGGATATATACGATCGTGATTTCTTTATAATTGAACCAGAATGACATTATCTAAATGATATTTTAGCTTATCATATTTTTTTGTGTTTTAAGGTAATTCTAAAGGAACAGTTAATGATATTTAGGTGCATTTCTAATTTAAAGAGCACATATTAAAAGATGTATATATATTGTTTTTCTCTTTCTTTCAAATAGTCTCTTCAGGATACAAATCTGAATTGACAGGTATCTTTCTTTAACATATTTTGTATACAATATTGGTTGTGGTCACATTAATGCAATGAGTTATTAACTATATTACCTTTATTTTCCAAGTCAATCACATTATCTATTATATCCTTGACCCTCAATAACTCGAGGTGACCTTTTTACACAGGACGCATCATTTTAATTAATGTTATTGGTTATTGGTTTTGATATCTTGGGAAATAATTTTCTTTGGTATATGATGCTGTTGTGTATGCCATGTTCATAATAAACATGGCATTCTTTTACCCACACAGAAAAAGATGCACCAAACCATTCCGAAACTTTTGGGCCATGGAATTATGTTTGCATGCATGATTCTATATTGGCACTTGTTGTTATTTAATATGTCTTTATACATATTCTCTTTGACAAAACCTAACCACTATGTTATTGTTTTATCGATGGAATGTGATCTTTCAAACTTATGAATAGAAATACATTCTTGTCATCTCGAGAGAATTTCCTAAAACATGAAGTAGATATGCAGGTCATGTCCGCAACAAATGGAGTATAATAATTTCCATTTGAGTGGCAATCGATATACTACACTAATTTGGAGGAATAAGTTCTCTTGTTCGGTTTTGAATTGTTTTTTCCATACATGAGTTTAGACATATGATGTCAAAAAAATATATATTTTTTAAAAAATTCTTTCAATATACCTGCTTAGAAGAATGTAATTTTGATCAACTGTTATTGTTATCTTGAGGCTATTTTTGAATTTATAATGCTTATATCTTTTCTGAAGATTTTGAAATGCACTGACCATTTTTAAAATTGAATTTTTTCCTGATGTTTTAACAAAATAACTATTTTGGAATCTGTTTTAAGCTGGTATATCAATTTTGCAAGCTTTATGTGTGACAGTATCAAGTGTCTAATACAATCCATGTATATTTTCAGATCATCTAAATTGTGCTTGAACCAAGGGACCTTCCTATTTGTATTAATCCATTAAGTCAGTTTTATATAGTATGGTAATATTCATGCTTCTGTTTTCTACCATTTCCATTTATTTGTCTTTGATTGAACACATTTTTCATAATTTTTTATGTAATCTTCTTCTCTGATGCCCATAATTAATTTGTTAATAAGGTTTAATGTAGAAACTTTATAACTTCTGAATGTCGGGACTCAAACATATGAATACTGAATCTGTTTCTAATGAAGTAGAATATAATCAATTCTTTATTTTGGAAGAACTTGGACTGATCTAACCTATTTTTAAACTTGAATATATATATAAAAAAAGTAATTCTCTTTGTAAATAGTCTATGTTTGTATATATATATATGTGAATTTGTAATATTTTTGTGTGTTTTATCTTTAGCCCTGAAGAAGTCTCATTTATGAGACGAAATGCGTTGGCTAAAAAAGAGGTTAAAAAAAGAAAATTCTGCTGTAACATTGGATCGTTTTTGGTCTACTGTTGAATACTACAATAAAGAATTGAAAGCAAACCACATTCAAGTACTGACCTGTTCATTTTTGGAAACAACTTTATTTTTTGACTGAAGTATACTAGAGACTATGGAAGATACTTTTTGATGGGTGCTGATTCCACATTTTGTTTTGGCTTTATTAAAGGATTGGGAACGATGACAAACATTTTAGCATTATCTCTATTAATCGATAAGTCAATCAGAGCCAAACAGCCACTGTATTTATGTTTTGTAGATTTTAAATCTGCCTTTGATTGCGTTCAAAGAAATCTATTACGGAAGCAAACAAATATTACAACTGAATTGTTAAAACTGAATCAATTTCTCTACAGTAAAACCTGGGTTAGAGTGAGGATGGGGGATGGTCAAACATTATCAAAAGAAATCCCAGTAACTAAAGGATTTAAGCAGGGATGCGTATTGGCCGCCCTCCTTTTTTGTTTGTTCCTGGCAGATTTAACAGTGAACCTGGACGAGTTAAATGCACATCCACCAAAATTAGCTGGCAAACAGATTTCTAATTTACTGTATGCAGATGATGCCATCCTTCTAAGCCATACCAAAGTTTGATTACAGCGTCTAATTAATCGAATAACCTTATACGCAAAGGAAAATGGAATGGTGATAAATGAAACCAAAACTAAAATCATGGTGGTCACTAAGTATATACATTTATGACATAAAAGCAAATGGTATATGGAGAACACCCAACTAGAACAAGTCGAAGTATACAGGTATCTGGGTGTATTGTTTGACGAAAGGAGAAATTATCATCCACAAAAAATGGACATACAAAGGAAGGCAAATGCTTTGACAGCAGCATTTAGGATCCTACATAAATCCCTTGGTAACTTCACATATCGTCCCCTCTTGAAGATTATAGCGGCAAAACTTCTGACTATCACAAATGGCAGCGAGGCACTAATTGGTAAAGATACGGAAATAATAAATAATGCTCTTTCTAAAACATATAAATCTCTTTTCTACCTCCCAAACAATGCCTCACCTGCACAAATTAGATTGGAATTCGGTCTAAATAATCAATAGTATGCAAGAAAGGGTCAATTTATCAAAACATGGAATCGGATAAAAAATGACCATGAGAATCAGTTATCACAGTTATTATGGCAAGAAATAAATAATAATGTGAAGTCACCTGCATGGAATTATCTTAAAAAAGCGATGGAAGAGTTTGGGGTTATGCTAATCTGGAATAACACGATAAGTAAGGCATCTTTTAAAAAAATAGTCAATCGAACAACAAACCAACTGTCGCTTGTAAATGATGAAGATAGGTTGGCATAAAGAAAACATGCATGGTCAATAATAAATGGATATACAAAAAAGAAGGTACAAGAATATTTGGAAAAAAATAAGCAAGTTCTTGTTAAAGCGAGATTGGGAATACTCCCTTGACTTAGTCATCTTCCCCCGTGGAAAAAATGGAGAGTTGTACACTATGCAGGCTGTGTAAAAATGGAGAGGAGAATATTGTCCACCTGCTATGTATTTGTCCTGGACTTCAGAATGAAAGAAAAATCTTACTTAAACTACCTTTTAATTTACGAGGAATAAGGACATGTAGGCACCACTGAAAAGGTGTCTACACTCTAATGATATACGTATGAACGCTGCCTTCGTAAGGTTTTTATTGATACCTAAAACAAAATTGGGAGATTAAGATATAAAATGAAGAGGTTCAATGAGTTATAATGAATTGTATGGTGTAATTGCTTTTTAACTGTTTTATCTATCATAGTATATGTTTTGTATTGGTAATATTGTAAGATTTTAAATAATCAAACAATAATGAATTTACTTACTTACTTACTTACTTATTCCCCCTAAAAAGATAGATTGGACTATGTTAGCGTCTTGTAAGCAAAAGATAGATGAATCAGTCTCAGACTTCTTCACACGCTTTGAAGAAGCATTCCATGATTTTAGTGGTCAGACATTGACAGATGACACGGGTAGGCATCTGTTTGTCGATAAAAACGTCACAAACCTTTTGCCAGAAATAGCTAGTCTCCTAAAGGCGAGTGAAAGTTTATGGACAACCTCCTCTCCGGTTTCTCTCTTAACTATTGCTCAGTATTATGAACGACAAGAATTAGAAGCTAAAGGTAAAGAGGATAACAAATCTAAAGAGTTAAAAACAAAGGTTATGATGGCTCAAGCTTATGGCCCACCTTCTAGAGGTTATAATAGAGGAGGACATGGATCTTATGGTTCGTCTTTTCCTCCCTATCCTAGTGTAGATTTGTCTATTGATCAGTGTGCATATTGTAGACAATTCGGACATTGGATTTCTAATATTCCAGTGCTACCTGCTCAGCAGAGTTCACGTGGTCAGGGACAAGTGAGAAATCGGTAAGGATATTCAGGACCTAGAGGAAATACGAATTTTGATGCTAATACACGAAGACAAGAGTGGCCTAATACTTTTGACAGACGGAATAAATGTCAAATGTCCGACTATGAGCCATGTAATTTGCAAGATTCTGATTATACATAGGATTGCCTAGGATGGGGTAAAGAATCAGTTGAAGTTCCAGTAGATCAGAAGGGTCCCTATGTTACAGCACATGTTTTGGGTTTTTACTGATCAGTTTCTGGTTGATACAGGAGCTACTCGTAGCACCTTGTCTAAACACTTGATTCCAAGGGCTCCCCTGTCTTGCTTAGTTATTACATCGATAGGTTTCGATGGAACATCATCCCTTAGCCCATTGTCACAGCCGCTACCACTTCATGTTGATAAGTTTACTGCTCCATGTCCGGTTTTGCTTTCTCCAAATACACCAGGCAATATTGTGGGTCTTGACATGCTCAAATATTTCAGGGCCACAAAACGATGTTCTCCAGAAGAAGTACGGGTTATTTTGAATGACAACCACCCCATGATTGAGAGATCTTCTATTGTTAAAGAGGACATTGCCCTGGCTTCACTCCCTAGTACTCTGTGGGCTACTTCAGATACTGATGTAGGACAAATGGTTATTCCGCCAGTACATATTAGTAGCAAGGAGGGTGCTATACTGCTGAGATTTCTCAGTATAAAATTTCTCGAAAAGTAGAAGAAGCGCTTACACGTATTGGACAAGACCTGATTGAAGTGGGGGTGGTGTAAGAAGTTCCTTATAATGTCTGCAATAGTCCGATTCTTCCCATTCTGAAAAAAGATACTGACACTAAAATTTATAGATTTGTCATTGATTTGAGAGAAGTCAACAAGATTGTAGTACCACAGTACCCTGTAGTGTTTGACATAACAACATTGCTTACCTTAGTCCCTCCAACAGCGACTACATTTTCAATAGTGCATCTTCTTGATTCCTATTCATCCTGATAGCCGATATTTGTTTGGTTTTACTTTAAATAATCGGACCATTAGAAACAGATTGTTAAGTGATTAATTTGTACCCAAGGTGTTAAATTTAAATTTTAAATCAATGTACAATGATGAAATGGATATATATTTTTAAATGTGATGTACCTAGAAATTTTGTATCTAAAAAATCTTTTATTCTGATATATGTTCATATTTATTTGTACGTTGCTTTTATGACAATCGTCGAATAAAGCTTGTTTGACTTGACTTGACTTGAATCGATCGTACAGATTTTGTAGAGTTCCTCAAGGCTATACTGAGAGTCCTAGTATTGATAGTCAAGCCTTAAAAAGACAACTTGATTCCTTTACTTTGACTGAAGGAGTGGCCCTCATACAATATGTCGATGACATATTGTTGGCAGCCGATACACCAGAGCAGTGTGAACAATGTACTTTGTCCTTACTTTCTTTCCTTGCCACACATAAAGTATCACAGAAGAAATTACAATATTGTAGACCGAAGGTGACCTACTTAGGACACCTTCTGTCTAAGGAGGGCCGTGCATTGACATCAGATATCATTCAAGCAATTCTAGACACTCCAGTACCTTCCACACAAAAAGATGTCTGTGCATTTTTTGGTTTAACTTCATTTTGTAGGCAATGGATATTGGGTTTTTCACACATTGTTAAACCATTGCTAGCACTCTTCCTTGGACAGATGAATGTCAAAATGCTTTTTGTCAGTTGAAACAAGCTCTTTGCTCTGCACCATCCCCTTTTGTATCGCTTTGTTCGCCCTAAGTTGGCAGGGTTTGCTCAGACGTGAGTCCCTTGCTCACTTGGCCACTGGATTCAAGATAGTTTCTGGTTGATACAGGAGCTACTGGTCTGTGGATGCTTGTTTCCGGTCCAGGGAAGACATGGCTTGGCAGTTCGGGCTAGACTGTTCCCATGAGGCACAGGGTCAGACTAATTTGCATATGGCCATGTCTGAACTGGGGTGGCTGAGTGAGCTAAAGAATGGTGATGGATTAAACCCAGATCAGTTGACTGGGGGTGAGTGTTTGATTTGCTCAAATGCTCCGTCCATCATCCCCTTTTGTACTGCACCAGAGTAAAGCACACCAGATTATACGAAGGCCTTTACACTCAATGTACACGAGAAAGATGGATGTGCATTATCAGTTTTATTACAGACACACGGTGACAAGCAGCGTCCCTGTGCATATTTTTCTGCAGTTCTTGACCCTGTTGCTCGTGCGTTGCCTGGATGTTTCCGTTCAGTTGCAGCGACAGCTGTGTCCATACGTCAGAGTGAAGGGATAGCTTTGTCACACAAACTGTTGGTGCTAGTACCCCATGCAGTAGATACCCTTTTGAATCAGACTAGAATGCAACATTTAACTAGTGCTCGCCTGACAGGATACAAATTGACACTGTTAGCACCTCATATTACCTTGAAGAGGTGTGCAACATTAAACCCGGCCACTTTGTTGCCATATCCTGCAACTCAATCTCAATCAAAGGAGCCTCATGATTGTATATTCCTTACGGAGGAACAGACAAAGGGTCGCATTGACTTGCAAGATAAGCCCCTGACAGATGTAGATGGGGAGCTGTTGGTTGATAGGTCCTGTTTGAAGTTACCGGATGGCACAACCTCAGCTGGATATGCAATCACCACTCTTGAGACAGTAGTGGAAAAAGCTTGCATACCACAGAAGTCGTCTCAAGCAGCTGAACTAATAGCTTTGACACAAGCGTGTGAGCTTAGTACTGATTTATGTGTGAACATTTACACGGATAGCCGCTATGCTTTTGAAGTGGTTCATGATTTTGGCCTACTCGGGAAGAAAAGAGACTTTCTAACATCCCATGGGATGCAGATAATGCACTGAGAATTAGTGCATAATCTTTTGACTGCACTTACATATCCAAAGAAAATTGCCATTATGAAGTGTAGCGCACACAAGAAGATCACTGACAAGATAGGACAAGGAAATGCCTTTGCAGATCGTGTAGCTTGTGAAACTGCAATGCAGCGAAACACTACATCTATGTACGTAGTAAAATCACAAGCTGAGCGTTGGCATGATGCTAGAGAGGAAGTATTGGATATACAGAGATCTGCCTCTGTGCAAGAACTAGAGCAGTGGTCCAAAGAAGGAATGTTAGACGATGAGGGTTGTTGGCGTAACAAAGAAATGAATAAATGGAAGTTACCTGCAGCCTATTTGCAACCTATGGTTCAAATGGCGCATGGGCTGGCACATGTTGGAGCTCTAGCAATAACAAAACTACTTACACAAGTTTGGGAGCATCCTGAGATTGCCAGCACAGCTAAAAGGGTAGTACAGTCCTGTTTGATCTGTTGGCAGTACAATCCTGGAAAAGGGACACAAACTCCTACAGGAGGGTTTGCTATATCAACCGCACCTTTTGAAGTTTTGCAGATGTAACAATCTAAAGTATGTCCTAGTGGTGGTATGTGCCTTCAGTAAATGGATAGAGGCATAACCTATGTAGGATAATACAGCGCTCACTACAGCCAAGGTGCTTTTAAAGGAGATTTTCCCATGGTATGGTGTTTGTGAACTTTTGTGGAGTGACAACAGACTTCATTTTTTTGAGCAAGTTGTTGATTATGTCATGAAAGGATTAGGGATCAAACAGAAGTTCCATGCAGTCTTCCACCCACAATCAGCAGGATTAGTGGAGAGGTACAACGCTACTTTGAAATTAAAGTTAGCGAAAATTCTGGCTTCCACATCCTTAAAGTGTCCAGATTCGTTACCTCTGGCATTGCTGTGCATAAGATCAGTGCCACACTCACGATCTGGGCTCACACCTTACGAGGTGGTATTTGGAAGACCAATGAATATTTGGGGAGTTCCTAAGCCACGCCCCATACATGATGTACCTTGTGTTCTGTTGAATGATTATTTGGCACAATTAACTGACAGTTTGATCTCTATTCATCAACAGGTTCCAGAAGCTCTTCCAGACAGATCTACAGGTGAGACCCATGACCTCCGTCCCGGTGAACAGGTGGTGATCAAAGCCTTCGACAGATCGAACAGCTTGGAGCCGAGGTGGCGAGGTCCAGAGCAGGTGCTGTTGGCTACAAGGACAGCGGTTCGAGTGATGAACAGAAAGAATTGGCTCCATACCACGCACCGCACTGCAAGAGTGTATCGCCCGCCTTGGTGGAACCTGCTGTGCTGACTGATTATGGAGAGATTCTGGAGACGGAGAAAGGTCAAGCTTTTTCACCGGACGAATCTGCGATTTGAGACCAAGAAAAGAATCTGCAGTTTTGAAAAAGACAGGTTGATCTACCGCCCTGTGTTAGCGGAAATGGAATGCCGATATGACAAGGGGGGGGATTAGCCCTGCGTAGTGTAGCGAAACCTGTCCTGATCTTCGGTGAAGAAATCAGTGGCTGCCCACGGGATAAGAGCTCCAAGGATTGTTTCAACGAGTTTGCAGAAATATTAAATTAATCACTGTTGCTAAAATGCTCAACAAGCGAATCATTTGTGCTGTAGGGTTTGTTTTTGCTTTGGTGGCTATGGCGATAATCACCTGGTTTGTTGAGAAAGTGGTTCCTGCTCTACAGATTTTTGTTGCCACTACGCCGGTTCCAGTGGAACATAACTATTTTACGCTTCCCTATCATGAACAGAAGCATCAACAATCCTACCTAAACAACACCTATATCCAGATGTTGCATCACACACATAATGCCACGAATACAACCAATTGTTGGGTGTGTGGGATGATACCTGCACACCAAAAGAAAGGAGCAACGCCTTTTATTCCTCTACCGTTTTCCCATAATGGTTCATGTCAAGCTTGGTATGCCTTTTTGTTTGCTTATGGAAAACCTTCAGTAGGTGGAATAATTTTTCATTTAAATAAAGAATGCTACCAAGATAAAGACGGTTACCCTCAAGCTAAAGGGACTAAATGGGAATTGGATGAATATCAACCGGACAATATTTCAACATCATATGTCTTCACAAATGTGAGGAATATGAAGAACATTGGACCCTTTGTGATTTCTGTAACCAGAGCAAAAGCAGATTTATGTATTGGCAGTGTTGGGAGAATTCCCGTAGGACGTAGTGAATGTATTTCTGTACTGAACATTGAGGGCATAAATAATAGTAGTTTTATATCGTCGCACAACACCTATTTTGTGTGCGGTAATAAAGGATATTACCAATTCCCTGTTGGTTGGTCAGGGGTATGTTATCTATCATTTCTGTTACCACCTGTGTTTTTAGCACCTGCATCATATCATCGTGACCTGAAACTGTACCATGATATTTCTAAGAATAGATATATACAGACAACAAGTACTGACGAGATTGATCAGACAGACACCACTCTGCAACAATATGTTGATTTCAATTTGGGTTTGTTTTTCTTTGTGGGTGCTGCATTGAATAGCAGAAAAATCAGATGATTGACTAGTGTAGTGGAAGCTGTCACCAATCGGACAGCTATGGCACTTGGGAACATTACAGAAGAACTGCAAATTGCAAGAATTGTAGCACTCCAAAATCGAATGGTGCTTGATGTGATTTTGGCTGATCGAGGTGGTGCATGCCGCAACATCGGTAGCAGTCACTGCGTTTTCATCCCAGACCACTCACCTTCAGTTTATGACGCAATCTCTAAGCTACATAGGATTGCTGCAGACATTCACCCAGAGACTGGTACATGGAAATTTTCAAACTGGATATGGACACTCTTTGTTACTTGGGGCTGGAAGCTACTGACTATTCTATGTATACTGCAGGTGATACTATTTACATGCTGTACTTGTATACAATGGAGTCCCATGATTTGCTTCATGTGCATTACTGCTTGTATACCTGCAAAACGAGGTATTACAAAAGAACAACAAATGCTAAATAGTGAAGTTACTGAGATGATGAACATCAATGTACAGGATGCAGATCTAGATTACCCTAGACAGACAAATGTCTTCAGCTAATGCTGAAAGTGTTGTCTGTTGTAAATTAACAGTGATTAGATTAAGCATTAGCATTTAGAGATTATCTTGTCCGTTTATGGAATCCATTTTGTATTTCTGTCAGCCATTTTGTTTGCCATGGGCTCACCATGTGTTCTGTCCTACCTTCCTGTTAACTGCTCTTGAAATCTGCCTAGAGATGAGATATATTTATCCTCCTTTGCTTTGCACATGCCCAGTAGAGCATACAGCTGTTCTTAACTTGTAACTGTCAAGATGGGTCCACCAGAATTAGCTTACTGTCAGCCCTTCCCACTTGTTGCTAGCTCACTCTCTGTATGACCTCATATGTATTTGAAACCAACAATCTGTGTCTTGTACCGCCTTCATTTCAGCCCCTGTGTGGGTATAAAAGGACAAAGCTCCTTCTAGTCATTGTGCTACTTCATACACTACCGAAGGGTGTTGTATGGTTGTGGTTCCACCTCATGAGGTTTAATAAATACGTTGTTTTCTATTCAAGTTTCTGTGCCAACTTCTTACTATTTGTCTGAGGACTCTGAGCAAAGTAGGGCGAATCCCTTGCACTTGCAGGCCTTGCTGAGGCTTGCTACGGCAACGCAGTCACCAGTAGCATTTAATTTACTGGCCCGGGCCATATGAGATACCACATTACTGGAGACTGATAGGTAGATTATATTAACCAAACAGGCGTAGACCCATCTTGCCATGCTTTACCATAGAGAGCACACACACTTTACACTTGCGAGCAGTGATAAAGTGCCAAGAGTCCTAACACCACCAATGCTATATCAGAAAAAAGACTAGGAGGAAGGCAAAAAGTTCAGGGATGACCCTGCAAAAAGTGCCAAGTCCAACAACAATGTTACGCTTTCCCCTTCCTAGCTTTCAAGAAATGCTGTATATTGTCCCATGCCAACTGACCTTACCCCTGTCATGTGAACCGAAATTGCTATCTTCATTAATATCACAACACCTCTGAATCCAGAGCTGTAGTCACAATGACTGGCCACTGTATACTTTCTCCTACCTAGGAACCCACTGTTAGTGCCAAAAGGCGTGTTTCCTGCAGAAACACCACATCTACTGCAAATCTCATCAGGGATTTGGTCACCAGGCCTTGCTTAATTTTATTCCCCAATCCATTAATGTTCTATGTAAATATCTTAAAGGCCTGTGTCTTCATATTTGCCATTTCTGATCCTCTCAATGTATGTATCTTTCCCACCTGGGTCTTGACTTTGGTTTGGCCAATTGTCTTTTCAAGTCTATTAGATTGTGACCATGGTAAAGTCCTGTCTTTCAGGAATTATAAGAGGTTTAATTGATTGTAGTATTAATGTTCCATACCAGCGGACTTGAGTCTCTGTGCCTGAGAATAATAGATAGTCTAGGAAATTCATTTAGTATAGTTTGCTGTAGTGTGCAAGCCGACTGCGCTGCAATCACTACTTTTTCTCACAAGTAAGAACCAATGGGCACACAAAAGATATAGCCCGATTTGCCCTGGCTAGGTCTCAACAAAAAAGACGTGTGACTGTTCACTTCTTCCCCACTGGAGCATGTACAGGCCCTTTCTCTAGATTGACCAATGGAGGATACCCGTTGTCCTCTAAACATAGTAGGTATTATTCACCATCCCACACTAGTAGCACATACGACCATCTTTCCACACTTTGACACCCACTCTCTGAATTATTTCCCAGGTGCTCATTTCAGTCCTGAAGAAGACCCTGACGCAAGGACCATACTCAATCCTGCCCCCAAGTGGTCGAAACGTCGAGAACACCCACACAACACAGACTCCAGTGACATTGTATGAAAGAATTACTTGACCATCTAAGGTATGTGTTTCATGGGGAACTCTTGACCTATTTATGGTGGAAAAGCTTGTACAATTATATATTGATGCACATATGTCACGACTACCTTTTCCCTGTCCCGGTTCCTACACGTTATCACTTAACACTTACACCGTTCCTACCTTCCCCTTTGCACCCAGAGCACTGTATTATATTGCACTAAGAATCATGTTGAGCAACAAGATTGCCTTTTATTTTTACTAAATGCTTTGAATTGAATTGCATTGGGGATTTGTATCCCTTTGTTCAACTTGATGACATTGCATTTATGCTTCTATGAATTAGTTGTATGCTTTTCTATTATCATTCATCCCTTTCTCTAAAATATGTTTGCTACCAAGACCTCCCTTTTTATACTGTACATGTTGACCCAGGTCAGGTAGTATAGATGGGTTGCCCCTTTTATACTCAACATGAGAATTAAAGATAGTCGAGTAAATTCATTTAGTATAATATAAGTTTAATAACTTTGGGCCAGAGGTAGGAAGCCAAATTGTGATCGCTAATACTGAAACTCACAGTATTTCAGTGTTTGCAATCACAATTTGGCTGTGAGCAATCTAGGAAGACAAATACCCACACCCAAAATAAGGAATCGAAAAAATTGTGATTCCTTATTTCATTTAAGCATTTAGAGAATCGCAATTTGTGATTCCCTAATTGCTATGCAGGTAGGTATCGCAAATTGTGATTTTGCTTTAAGGAATCGCAAAATACCACCAACTTCAAGTTGGTGGTATTTTGCAATATCATTTCAAAAAGCACTTTTTGACTTTCTACAGAGTGCCTTGTGGCACACATACATGCTCTTAGTGCATGTATGTGCGCCACATGTGCACACATGCACATTTCAGGGGTGCAACAGGGTGTCCTTTTGACACCTTGCCGCCTTGAAATTGCGCTCGCAATTTGCGAGTGCCTCTTGATTACTCGCAGAGTGCGGGCACAAGTGCTATTCATTCCTATGGGCCTCTTGGCCCATAGGAATGAATGGGATGGTATTCCTTGATTGTGAATATCAATTTGCAATTCACAATTAAGGAATATTAAGGAATCGCAAATATTTTTGTGATTCCTACCTACATTCAATGTTACGAGTCCTTAATAGCGATTAGGTAAACATCGCTATTAAGGACTTGGTAAATTGAATTCACCTAGATCTGGCCCCTAGAAAATAACAGTTTTGACCGAATTTATTAAAATGGGATGCAACACAATATAGAAATCCATGTTTCTTTGCTGTATTTGTCAACGGCAGAGGAAAACAAATGCCAAATCTATAAAGATATGGAGCTGTTGTTCTCTCCTTCAGCGCTGGTGCAGTTATGGCTGCTATGTGCCGATGCACACACCCTTGCAACATACTTTTCATTACTTTGCCCAACCTTTCAGTGCTGTTGGAAAGTAAATAACACCACAAAACTTTACACAGGGTTTCAGTTACAAAAGCAACGATAAAACAGTAATTCTGGGCTTTGTTAAACTAATGTGTTTCTAAAAATGCTGAAATGACTTTGGTTCAGGTGAAATTATCAGTGCTGGGCCCCGGATTTCCATTACTTCTCTTGATTCAAGAAAGGACAGATCTACTGACATGTGAAAGGGAACGTTAAGATAAAATTAGTTTTGGTCATAACCATAATTTTTACTGTGCTGAGTTAGAAACAACATTTCGACAAGTGAGTGTATTTAAAGGCCAGTTACTCAACCAAAATAAGATGTTGCAGAGATTTTTGTATTAAAGAACCGATGATCCATTCTGGCACAATTTTGTTTTAATTATTGTTGCCATACAGAACTGTCCCTCATATAGAAGTGTTTAGTTTCTTTGAAGTAGAAGTTTGAATTGTCGCGAATGCGTGGATGTATTAATTATTGATCATAAGTATTATTTCCCTTTCATGCAGTACTCTACCCAGAGACATCTCAAAGTTTGTTTGTGCCCGAGGCTAGACATGTTTTGGTGCACCTTTTTTAGAATAAATTAGAATGTGCTACATAGTTTCAGTTAATCCACACATTTGTGATGTGAAACAACATTACATTATATGAGCATCCTTCTGAATTAGATGCATGCAAATATAGACAAATGCTCATAGTACCGAAAGAAATTTTGAACAAGCTTCCATAAAGGCATTTCATTAGGCACTTGGATCTAGGTTTTTTTTTAAAATTTGAACAATAGTAATTTTAGATGAAATTCAGTGTCTAACCAGTCTACTCAATTCACAGTAGGTGGGATAATGAAAGGGTGAATTGGTGAACATTTAGTGGTATAAATCATGATAAAAATAATACAGCACGGCACCAATAATGTATTTTTATTGCTACATTGATAGCCAAATCTTTAATATTGCAGAAGTGGAGATCTTCTTATTTACCTACTTTTGATCAATGGTGGGTGAAGATGAAGTGGGTAAAACATTATGAAGAGCTTTTTGCTGAAAGGGTAGGTGCCCACAAACAATCTGGGAAGATATGGTGTCCTGTGCTTTAGGATGGTCCTGACCTGTATACCTCATTTTACATATATTGTCCCATCCCCATGACAATAACGATTCTAAACAGGTGATCTTTTACCTAGTAGCTTACCCTTGTCTCTTTGACACCAGGCTCTCTGTACTCTATCATAATCCCTATATCTGTCGTACATGAACATGTCCTCCAGCATGGCATAATTATTGTGTATATGGGTGAACACTTTTTTCATCCTAGGCCAACAGCATCTGTGTATGACCACACTTGTTTAGAAAAGCATTGATGATTGTTTTCAAAATATTTATGATTGTTTTCAAAACATCCATGATTGTTTTGAATACATATTGATTCTAGAAAAAAACCCTGAAGTGACCATTTAAATATAAAAGACCATCACACCCCCACAAATTAGTGGAGAATTCATTCCAAGCAAAGTCTTTGACAAGCAGAGGTCCCGGATCCCTTGCGTGTTGTAATCCTCAACGCAAAGAAGGGGTCCTTCATTCTAAACCATCAGGTGAGGGGGCTGGTTCATCTCTAGGAGTATCTTAGCTACAACTACATACACATATACGCTTGTACATACTCCACATACAGACAGAGGCAAGGTATATTTAGGTAAGTTACTTAGGGTGTGCACTTTAGGAATTTGCAAGTGCTAGAGTTTTTATCTGAACTGCTTATGTTCATCTTATTAGCACAATGGTAGAAATGTATCTACTATATACTATATTGATACTAGCAATCTCTTTCGTATGCTTCTGTTTACTGATTGTCGCAGCACATATGTTTTACACAAGACTGTCGCTGGACCAATACATTCTTATTAAAAATGTTCCTAATCACCATCCTGTGTATTTTCTGAGAAAAAGCAAGAAAGAGTGTCTGAGTGAAAAGTGCTGTACTGTTTTCCACGATTCCTGGGAAATCAGGATTGTCATGTTCAGTGGTTGCCAGAAACTGATGTAACGACCGGATTTTCGGACCAGATAGAATCAGCTCACCAAGACACCACCAACCCGGCCGAAACGTAACCACCTCCCTCCTCAGGACCTACTTACCACGGTACCTGGGTACCTACCTGAGGATGGGGAATTAGCAATATACAAGCTTAGGGGCCAGATGTAGGAGCCAAAATACCGGTCGGTAACGGCGGATTTCGGCCGTTACCGACCGGTATTCAGTATTTGGCATGTAGAGGCCCTATTTTACCGATTCAGTAAATTTACCGAATCAGTAAAATACCGAATCTGTATTTTTACCGATTTGGTAACTTTGAGTTGTAGGTGGGACTCTTCTGAGTCCCACAGGCCTTACGGAATCAGTATTTTACCACCCAATCCAGGGCCAGATGTAGGAGCCAAAATACCGGGTGGTAACGGCCGATTTCGGCAGTTATCTACCGGTATTCAGTATTTGGCATGTAGGGGCCCTATTTTACTGATTCAGTAAATTTACCGAATCGGTAAAATACTGAATAGGTATTTTTACCAATTCGGTAATTTTGAGATGTAGGTGGGACTCTTCTGAGTCCCACAGGCCTTACGGAATCGGTATTTTACCACCCAATCCAATTGGGTGGTAAAATACCGATTCCAGGTGTGCATGCACATGTGTGCATGCACCTATAGCATGTGACAGACAGACATGCCCTTAGGGCATGTCTGTGTGCCACATGTCACACATGCCTGAAATCGGGGTGCTAGAGGGTGTCAAAGTGACACCCCCTGCACCCTTGCACCATTCAGTATTTACCGAATCGGTAAATACCGATTCGGTAATGCCCATTGATTCCTATGGGCTTCAATGCCCATAGGAATCAATGAGCATTACCGAACCGGTATTTACCGATTCGGTAAATACCGATTCTTACAGAATCGGTAATTCAATTACCGATTCTTCCTAAATCTCACCCCTTCTATTTTACCGATTCATAAATACTGAATCGGTAAAATGTGGTATTTATGAATCGGTAAAATATACTTAACTACATTTGGCCCCCAATTGGGTGGTAAAATACCGATTCCAGGTGTGCATGCACATGTGTGCATGCACACCTATGGCATGTGACAGACAGACATGCCCTTAGAGCATGTCTGTGTGCCACATGTCACACATGCCTGAAACCGGGGTGCTAGAGGGTGTCAAAGTGACACCCCCTGCACCCTTGCACCATTCGGTATTTACTGAATCGGTAAATACCGATTCGGTAATGCCCATTGATTCCTATGGGCTTCAATGCCCGTAGGAATCAATGGGCATTACCGAATGGGCCCGAATGGGCATTACAGAATCGGTAATTCAATTACTGATTCTTCCTAAATCTCACCCCTTCTATTTTACCGATTCATAAATGCCGAATCTGTAAAATTCGGTATTTATGAATCGGTAAAATATACTTACCTACATCTGGCCCTTGATTCTCTAAAACACCACCAAATCCATAGGGATTACTAAAAACAATCACTAATCGCTACGGAATTCCATATTCTACACCACACTCGTATCTTATAGTCTTGCGGCAACGTAGGCCCAGACTAGGCTACCCTGGGGCAGTTCTGATTACTTACCATTATACACTGACCAGGATCAGTGCTCACACAAGCCACAATCCTGTGGGTATATACATTGACCACAATAAATGCTCTCATTAATGCCACTCTCTCTAGCAGCAATCTCACTACGCACCGTATCCTCCCGGTGCTCTCACAAGCCACAATCATGTGGGTATACACAATGATCACAATCAATTATCTCACTAATGCCACTCTCTCTAGCGGCAATCTCTGTCCTATGAATATCTTCAGCTCTCTCTCTCTCTGTTGGGAAGTTTCTCTATATATATAATATCTATTGGGGATGTGATATTATATTTTATGTGGTAGACAGTTCAATCCTCTCACACAAGAATGGCCAAATCAAAATATGCAAACGTTATTCTCGGATTTAGGCGCTCCCTGCTCCCTGCTCCCTTGCCCAGTTACCACTTACCCGGACACGGGAACACATCCGTCCACATAACAGCATCTGACTAGAAGAAAGGTTAGTTTAATCAAGAAACAACATTTGCACAGCTGTTCACTAAGAACTGGGGTCCCTTTATTACAGAATAACAAATTATAATTTCTTAATAACTAGCAATCTAGGCATAGCCTGAAAAGTAAAGGGAAATAGACACATCTAAGGAATACATAAAGCTTTATTACTAACACATCCACATATAGCTGACAGGAACTGTAGATAGCTAATAAGGGAAATGGATTATAACAGACTACCCACCGCTGAAAGAAAAGGGATTAATCAGTGTAACAATGCAGTAGGGAATATAGCTTAGGAAATGAAAGGACAAGATTAATGTATATATATATATATATATGGGCACTAATATAACAGGACAGATATCACCTGATTATTATGAAGTCTTGTTCTAGCTGTCATCTGGGTTCCTCTCTCGTCTGTGCCTTGGCTCATCTCAGATTCTCCCCTGCACTCTTGGACACACATCTGCACCGATCACTTTGCACTGGATTCCTCTCTCCCACGAACTGTCTTCACCTTCCAACTTCAGTCTAATGATATAGTTTCTGCCGCTCTGATAAACGTTCGCTCCACTAGCTTCTTCACTCTGTCTGATTGTTCCAGCTCCAACGTCCAACTCAATCCAGCTGCTCCCACAGACTAATCCACGATATAACTTCCGTCTCTTCCAAAAAGGTATCACTCCAAACTCCAGCTGTTAACTGCCTGCTCCAACTGATCACAACTTCTTCTGAAAAATAACTGCTTCTGACTGCTTTCTTCAGCTCCAAACACCATCTGACTTCTACCATTCCAAGATTCATCTGACTGTTCCAAGATCCATCTGACCGCTCTCTTCAACTCCAAGAAACCATCTGACTGCTCTCTTCAGCTCCAAACACCATCTGACCCCTCTGCTTCTCTGCACTTCGCTAATATGGAATGCCCTCCCCTAGTGGAAAGTTCCAGTCAGCAGCCTGCCGCCCATCAGATCCCTGCACCACTCCGCGCCAAGGACACACACCCAGCCGGCCGGCCTTTTGTGGTGTCTTCGACACAAAGAATAATACAGTCTACTGATAAGGGCCGGCCCACGCCAGTTCTCTCCAAGTGAACAACACCTCATAACTAAAACATCACACTTGACCTACATGCATCTCAGTCTGCAGAGGCAGAAAGCAAAATGGAGTCTCTCTGGTTCTGGGCCTTGTAGGCCCGAAAAGGATGAAATAGACACTTAGCTCTATACACAAACCCTACCAATAGGTAATATAAAGTCAGAACTACAGGATCCACCCTCTACTATAGGTACACATAATTATGTCAAAGCCAATAGGCAATAGATGGATTAGAGTCAGGAATAAGGGATCTATCATCATATAAAGCGGCTATCCTCTAGTTTATGCTTCTAGGTCTGAAAGGAGGCCTGAAAAGGACCAAAACAAGCTAAGAATAGGGATCTAGGATGGTAGCAAGCTAAAGTCACCATCACTCAGAAATAGAACCAAAAACCCGGTCACTACAACTATCTACACCAATCTAGAATACAGGGGGGTGGTAGTGGCCCTGTAGAGCTAGCTGGTTTAACAGGTGACATCCTGTGAGCATGTCTGGAAGCAGTTAGAATACCAAGCCCTCAGTTTAGGTCATCCCAAACGTGCAGGTCTTGGGGTCACCTAAGAACTACATGACATAGAGCTACCAACATTGGTTTGGTTCTTATATTAACAGTAAAATACTGTATAGTTCAGCCTGACTCACACTTTTCGGAGACGTCAGAAGTAGGAAGTTGAATCCACCTCAGCTGAGCAGAAATACTCTGTGTATTGACTGAATTTTTAGCAAGCTTGTAAGAATAAAAGGTTCCCCAAATTGTTGAAAAGCCTACCTCTTAACTTACTATTCTCCTCTAAAAATGACTGACCACGCGAGTAGCTCAGGGAAAGACGAATTGGCTAATGCTCTCAACATCACAAAGAACTGCAGACACGGTATGCCCTTAACAGTTGGCTGTCCTACCTTTGTGATTGAGGCACATAAGGTGTTTGGATCAGAGGTATTCTATTCTTGGGTTCACTTCCCACCTGCCGACCAGGTGACTAATTTGTTCCACACATACATTGTAGTTGAACCATCAGATGAATACATTCCATACGAAGACATTGAATTCCTGTTAATGTACCAGCAGCACAGAAACTCATTTACAGGTGTCCTCCCACACACAATTGTTGTGAGACTCGGTCCGCTCAGCACATAAGGAGCGACCTGGCCGGTGTTAGCGACAATCACACTACATCCTGAGATAGATATACTACCAGTGAATAAAGTCTGTGAAATATACAAAGGCATAGTCAGGCTGTACAGACACATCGTCCAGCTAGCCATGCGAACATTGACAGTCCAACCTGCGAGAAATGCTCCAGCTGTTGCACATCATGTCACACCTACAATTAACCCACAGACACTGAAATCACTAATAGAGTCAATTCCTTCCACATGAGACCAAATTCTGTTCTGGATTGCACAAAAAAACACACAGCTGGATTCATTATTTCCCCATACGGATCCACAGGAAAAACATAGAATACTAACCATTTGCTTGCAATGGGGATGGT